>NC_091174.1:45796670-45840780 GCF_040958095.1 Procambarus clarkii | reverse complement strand
GCACAGATCCCTCTCCTGTAGCAGCATCACTTTCGATAGATTCTCTGGATAATTGACCTTCTGGCAGTTCTCACGTTAACAAATTTAAAACAGTTTTTTGACAAACAAGAAACGCCACATTCCTTTGATGTTTAAAATTTTTATCTCTGTCAGTGTGGTGTGTCTTGATTCCTATGTGTCCTTGATTCCGTATATGTCTTGATTCCGTGCGTGTCTTGATTCCTTGTGTGTCTTGATTCCGTGTATGTGTCTTGATTCCGTATGTGTCTTGATTCCGTGTTATGTCTTGATTCCGTGTTATGTCTTAATTCCGTGTTATGTCTTGATTCGATGTATGTCTTGATTCCGTGTGTGTCTTGATTCCGTGTGTCTCTTGATTCCGTTTGAGTCTTGATTCCGTGTGTGTCTTGATTCCGTGTGTGTCTTGATTCCGTTTGAGTCTTGATTCCGTTTGAGTCTTGATTCCGTGTGTGTATTGATTCCGTGTGTGTCTTGATTCCGTGTGTGTCTTGATTCCGTTTGAGTCTTGATTCCGTGTGTGTCTTGATTCCGTGTGAGTCTTGATTACGTGTGTGTCTTGATTCCGTGTGTGTCTTGATTCCGTTTGAGTCTTGATTCCGTGTGTGTCTTTATTCTGTGTGTGTATTGATTCCGTGTGTGTATTGATTCATGTGAGTCTTGATTCCATGTGAGTCTTGATTCCGTGCGTGTCTTGATTCCTTGTGTGTCTTGATTCCGTGTATGTGTCTTGATTCCGTATGTGTCTTGATTCCGTGTAATGTCTTGATTCCGTGTTATGTCTTAATTCCGTGTTATGTCTTGATTCGATGTGTGTCTTGATTCAGTGTGTGTCTTGATTCCGTATGTGTCTTGATTCCGTTTGAGTCTTGATTCCGTGTGTGTCTTGATTCCGTTTGAGTCTTGATTCCGTGTGTGTCTTGATTCCGTGTGTGTCTTGATTCCGTGTGTGTCTTGATTCCGTTTGAGTCTTGATTCCGTGTGTGTCTTGATTCCGTGTGAGTCTTGATTCCGTGTGTGTCTTGATTCCGTGTGTGTCTTGATTCCGTTTGAGTCTTGATTCTGTGTGTGTCTTTATTCCGTGTGTGTATTGATTCCGTGTGTGTATTGATTCCATGTGAGTCTTGATTCCATGTGAGTCTTGATTCCGTGTGTGTCTTGATTCCGTGTGTGTCTTGATTCCGTGTGTGTCTTGAATCCGTGTGTGTATTGTATCCGTTTGAGTCTTGATTCCGTTTGATTCTTGATTCCGTGTGAGTCTTGATTCCGTGTGAGTCTTGATTCCGTGTGTGTATTGATTCCTTGTGAGTCTTGATTCCCTATGTGTCCGTGTCCGTCATAGTCTATGAGTATCCGTGTCAGTGTATCCCTGGGGTATTGAGTCCAGGATGCCATTTGTGTCCCCTCAAATTGCCTCCCTTATCTCCACCTTGGGATCGTGTCAGTGTCCATGTGTGTCTTGATTCCGTGTGTGTCTTGATTCCATGTGTGTCTTGATTCCGTGTGTGTCTTGATTCCGTGTGTGTCTTGATTCCGTGTGTGTCTTGATTCCGTGTGTGTCTTGATTCCGTGTGTGTCTTGATTCCGTTTGAGTCTTGATTCCGTGTGAGTCTTGATTCCGTATATGTCAGTGTCCGTCATAGTCTATGAGTGTCAGTGTCAGTGTCATTATCCCTGGGGTTTTGAGTCCAGGATGCCATTTGTGTCCCCTCAAATTGCCTCCCTTATCTCCACCTTGGGATCTTGTCAGTGTCCATGTGTGTCTTGATTAAATGTGTGTCTTGATTCCGTGTGTGTCTTGAGTCCGTGTGTGTCTTGAGTCCGTGTGTGTCTTGAGTCCGTGTGTGTCCTGAGTCCGTCTGTGTCTTGATCCCGTGTGTGTCTTGAGTCCGTCTGTGTCTTGATCCCGTGTGTGTCTTGAGTCCGTCTGTGTCTTGATCCCGTGTGTGTCTTGAGTCCGTCTGTGTCTTGATCCCGTGTGTGTCTTGAGTGCGCATGTGTCTTGATCCTGTGTCTTGAGTCCGTGTTTTTTCTGAGGCCGTGTACGTCTTGATTGTCCGGGTGTCTTTGGGGTTTTGGGTCCAGCAAGCTATTTGTGTCGACCCAAATTGCCTCCCTTCTCCCCACCTGAAATCCAGGTGGATTGAATGACCTGCCCGAGGTCAGTGGATCCAGGTATCCATCCGTGGGCCCCCGGATTTCAACCCTTCCCCACATTCCAAGGGGTCAGTCAATCAATCTTCGGCTATCCAGAGAATCTATCGAAACTGATGCTCCTACAGGAGGGGACACACAGAGAAACCTGTGCCCTGTACTTGCAACCATTCCGACAGGCTCGAACGCAGGTCTATCCGGATTAAGAACATGTTCTTTCCGACTAGGCCACGCTGGAGTTGCCTTTTGAATAAAATTTGGCACTTGTATTTATATCTCGTAGTAAGGTTAGTCAGTGTCTATTTATCAACATTTGCAATGATTGACGTGTGAAGTTGTGAGTTTGTGTTGACAGTTAGAAATACATGACAGCTTATTCGATGAGGTTGCAGTCCAGTGACGCAGTTTCATGAATGAATATTGGAGAATTTAGGCAAACTGACGTGTGTGTGTGTGTGTGTGTGTGTGTGTGTGTGTGTGTGTGTGTGTGTGTGTGTGTGTGTGTGTGTGTGTGTGTGTGTGTGTGTGTGTGTGTGTGTGTTTATAGGTACGTATTAATTAATATTTAGTGTGGTGTGTGTTCATATGAGTTTGTGATTCAAGCAATCCAATACCTAATATGTGCTAATTTAGGCCTCGTTTTGTATATAAATATATGTATGTTTTACTAGGGAATGAAAATCTGGTATGTTTTATTCCAAGTTTTTTTCAACAATAAATAGTACATATGCGAACGAACGGTTTGGCTGGGTAAGTATAGCGTTGTGGCAGCCATATTCTCTGGTGGGCAGGGGGCGGGGGGGGGGAGGGTGGTCTCTGGTGAGGGTAGTTATGTTTGGGCATCGGTTGGGGGGTAGGGTGTTGGTAGGGGGGGCCGAGGGAGCAGCAGAGGGGGATATGAGGGGTGGGGGGACTGAATGGCATAGGGTTGCCAGTTTAGTGATTAAGATATTAATTTGTGGAGATAGGTTATATATGGAAAGGTGTTTAGGAATGAATAAGAAAAGTGTTTCGAACTGATGTAAGTATATGAGTTATAGTGATTCATGTTAGAAGGAAGATACGTGCTTAAAAAGGTGTAGAGATTTGTAGTTGACTTTATTTGCTTAATAATGTGTTAATTAACGGTAAAGGACCATTGGAGATAGATATTCAACAGCATATTGAGTGGACAAGTTTTAGTAGGCAGGAAGGCAGGCCGAGAGAGAGAATGGACTAATAAATAGGTATACATTTTTTTTCTCGGATGGTATACTTTAATAATCATAGGTACATATTTCAATGTGCGACATTCTTGCGCGCGCGCGCACACACACACAAACACACACACACACACACACACACATACATATATACTAACATACATACAGTCTCGACAGTCAAATTGCAGAAACTGTCACAATTATGACAAGGATCACTCATATTGGATATATACACACAGAAAAATTCACGTCGATAAGTCACTCCAATTACACGTATCTACACACACAGACAACATATTTCAGTGAGTGTGGCCCATAGTATACATTATTATTCACACATGCCAGCCCATTCACTATTAATTGGTGTACATATTCATTCACTTACATGTTTATTTGTCTCTTTCTTATAAAATATTCACACACAGACACACACACACTGAAAGGAATCTTTCAGAACATTATATGCCAAATATTTCAGACCAATCCTGAAGTATGCAGCTCCAGCATGGAGTCCATATCTAGTCAAGCATAAGACTAAACTGGAAAAGATTCAAAGGTTTGCCACCACACTAGTACCCGAGCTAAGAGGTATGAGCTTCGAGGAGCGACTACGGGAATCAAACCTCACTTCGTTGGAAGACAGAAGAGTTAGGGGGCACATGATCACCACATTCAAGATTCTCAAGGGAATTGATAGGGTAGATAAAGACAGGCTATTTAACACAAGGGGCACACGCACTAGGGGTGGAAACTGAGTGCCCAAATGAGCCACAGAGTTATTAGAAAGAACCTTTTAAGTGTCAGAGTGGTTGACAAATGGAATGCATTAGGAAGTGATGTGGTGGAGGCTGACTCCATGCACAGTTTCAAGTGTAGATATGATAGAGCCCAATAGGCTCTAACCTGTACACCTGTTAATTGACGGTTGTGAGGCGGGACCAAAGAGCCAGAGCTCAACCCCCGCATGCACAATAAGGTGAGTACAATTAGTTGAGTACACACAAACTCATTGATAATTTTTTCTGGAACACAACCCGACAAACCCTTTAACAACCAGGTACCTACTCACTGCTTCGTGAAGAGAATCGTTCAGTTGAGGATTGGTGCCTAGTCAATCCGCTCTTCCCGGCTAGCCAGGATATGAACCCAGGCGAAATCCCTTGAGAAGTGCGAGATGAGTGCCTTGCCACTGATCCACAGGGACTGCCCAAATATGAATGCCATCAGCAGCACTAGCAGTTGGTGTTACCAGGCAGGTTACCCATTCAATTACTAACCAAACTGAAAGTTGCTTAACTTGGCTAATGGGACGAGAAGCAGTGTCCTTTAAGTGGTAGTATGGCCGTTGTTATTGTATACAAGTGGTAACCAGTAACTTGTCAGTGAGTGAGTGATGATAATGGTAACTGCGGCGGAGGATACTCACACATACCAGCCAATTCTCCATTAATGATAATACTTATAGCAACTATTTAGTCAAACAAACCAACCAAAAGTGGACTGTTGCACTAACATGGAAATGTTTGGATGCCATTGATCTCGCACAAATTGCTCATAAATGCCACACGCTGGTATTTAAAGAACCTAAACAATCCTCTTCAAAGAACGAATGACTACTCTTAGGCCTTGGATTATGCTCTCTTAGGCTTCATTGACAGTACTTATAACTTCTTTGAGTCGGGAGACAGGCAGACAGGCAGTCTATATATATATACATGTTAGGCTTATATAGTGGTCTGGAAAACCCCACCCCACAAGGTCAAACTAACCCTCACTCACCAGGATGCCAGTGGGTCACTAACTCCTGGATACCTATTTATTGCTAGGTGAACAGATTCATTAGGTGATAGGAAACGCTACGAACAATTACAGCCATGCCCGACCGCGATTCGAACCCTGGAATCCCATATTGTGAGTCGAGAAGGAACACATCATTCATGTTACATATTTATGTGTACTCACCTATTTATGTCAGGAGGATCGAGCATTAATCTTAGAGTCTGCCTTTTGTCCGCCTGCCTTTGAGTCTGCCTTTCTGTCCGTCGGTTGTTTATAGCAATAACTCATGGCCTATTTCCTAACCTAACCAAGCCTAACCTATACCCTACCCTAACCTATAACCTACCACAATCTATAGCCAAACCTATTAACTAACCTAACCTAATCTAAACCTAACCTAACCTTCACCTAAACCTTACCTAAATAACCTAATCTAACCAAACCAAACCTAACCTAACCTAACCTAACCTAACCTAACCAAACCAAACCTAACCTAACTATACTAACCTAACCTAACCTAACCTAACCAAACCTAACCTAACCTAACTATTCTAACCTAACCTAACTAACCTAACCTAACTAGCCTAACCAAACTTAACCTAACTTAACCTATCCTAACCTAACCAAACCAACACCCACCTCGCAAGATCAAACACCTAAACTGACCCTGACCTAACCCTAACCAGGATGCAATCCTACAAGAAGCTCACAACTCCTGGATACCTGTTTACTACTCGGAAAACAGCGGCATTAGGTGATAGGAAACGACACCTTAATTTCATTCCTGCCTTTCCGGGTTTCGATCCAGGAATCCCCGATTGAGAGTCTAGAAGGAACACATACAAGTTTCATATCTCTGTGTACTCACCTATTTCTACTTGCAGGACCGAGCAACAGTTTTTGAATGTTGACATTATAGCCGCCGGTTGTTTAAAGCAATGATTCCTGGTCATATCTCTGATTCTCTGTCATATCAACTTTTAAAATTATGAATGGAGTTTGCATCTACAACTTTGGGTTTTCGTAAGTTTGTTCTTACCTAGTTGTATTCACCTAGTTGTGTTTGCTAGGTTTGACCTTCAGATCTTTGGTCCCACCTCTCAACCATCTCAAATGCTCAAGTAGTTTTTCCAGAAGTTATGTAACTCATAACTTTCAGCTCTGTTGGAAAACAGGCTGGGGTTGCATATTAAATGATTTGTCTCCCATAGGTTGAAAAAAGGTTACTTCTTCTTTATATAAGTTAGAAATGTACTTACTAAACTAGTAAACTAGAAACTAGTAACTAGACTAGAACTAGACTAGAGTCTAGTCGGCCTAGTCGGATAGGCCGTGCTCTTAATCCGGATGATCAGGCTGCGTTCGAGTTTGTCGAAACGGTTGCAATTACAGGGCACAGATCCCTCTCCTGTAGCAGCATCACTTTCGATAGATTCTCTGGATAATTGACCTTCTGGCAGTTCTCACGTTAACAAATTTAAAACAGTTTTTTGACAAACAAGAAACGCCACATTCCTTTGATGTTTAAAATTTTTATCTCTGTCAGTGTGTGTGTCTTGATTCCTATGTGTCTTGATTCCGTATATGTCTTGATTCCGTGCGTGTCTTGATTCCTTGTGTGTCTTGATTCCGTGTATGTGTCTTGATTCCGTATGTGTCTTGATTCCGTGTTATGTCTTGATTCCGTGTTATGTCTTAATTCCGTGTTATGTCTTGATTCGATGTATGTCTTGATTCCGTGTGTGTCTTGATTCCGTGTGTCTCTTGATTCCGTTTGAGTCTTGATTCCGTGTGTGTCTTGATTCCGTGTGTGTCTTGATTCCGTTTGAGTCTTGATTCCGTTTGAGTCTTGATTCCGTGTGTGTATTGATTCCGTGTGTGTCTTGATTCCGTGTGTGTCTTGATTCCGTTTGAGTCTTGATTCCGTGTGTGTCTTGATTCCGTGTGAGTCATGATTACGTGTGTGTCTTGATTCCGTGTGTGTCTTGATTCCGTTTGAGTCTTGATTCCGTGTGTGTCTTTATTCTGTGTGTGTATTGATTCCGTGTGTGTATTGATTCATGTGAGTCTTGATTCCATGTGAGTCTTGATTCCGTGCGTGTCTTGATTCCTTGTGTGTCTTGATTCCGTGTATGTGTCTTGATTCCGTATGTGTCTTGATTCCGTGTAATGTCTTGATTCCGTGTTATGTCTTAATTCCGTGTTATGTCTTGATTCGATGTGTGTCTTGATTCAGTGTGTGTCTTGATTCCGTATGTGTCTTGATTCCGTTTGAGTCTTGATTCCGTGTGTGTCTTGATTCCGTTTGAGTCTTGATTCCGTGTGTGTCTTGATTCCGTGTGTGTCTTGATTCCGTGTGTGTCTTGATTCCGTTTGAGTCTTGATTCCGTGTGTGTCTTGATTCCGTGTGAGTCTTGATTCCGTGTGTGTCTTGATTCCGTGTGTGTCTTGATTCCGTTTGAGTCTTGATTCTGTGTGTGTCTTTATTCCGTGTGTGTATTGATTCCGTGTGTGTATTGATTCCATGTGAGTCTTGATTCCATGTGAGTCTTGATTCCGTGTGTGTCTTGATTCCGTGTGTGTCTTGATTCCGTGTGTGTCTTGAATCCGTGTGTGTATTGTATCCGTTTGAGTCTTGATTCCGTTTGATTCTTGATTCCGTGTGAGTCTTGATTCCGTGTGAGTCTTGATTCCGTGTGTGTATTGATTCCTTGTGAGTCTTGATTCCCTATGTGTCCGTGTCCGTCATAGTCTATGAGTATCCGTGTCAGTGTATCCCTGGGGTATTGAGTCCAGGATGCCATTTGTGTCCCCTCAAATTGCCTCCCTTATCTCCACCTTGGGATCGTGTCAGTGTCCATGTGTGTCTTGATTCCGTGTGTGTCTTGATTCCATGTGTGTCTTGATTCCGTGTGTGTCTTGATTCCGTGTGTGTCTTGATTCCGTGTGTGTCTTGATTCCGTGTGTGTCTTGATTCCGTGTGTGTCTTGATTCCGTTTGAGTCTTGATTCCGTGTGAGTCTTGATTCCGTATATGTCAGTGTCCGTCATAGTCTATGAGTGTCAGTGTCAGTGTCATTATCCCTGGGGTTTTGAGTCCAGGATGCCATTTGTGTCCCCTCAAATTGCCTCCCTTATCTCCACCTTGGGATCTTGTCAGTGTCCATGTGTGTCTTGATTAAATGTGTGTCTTGATTCCGTGTGTGTCTTGAGTCCGTGTGTGTCTTGAGTCCGTGTGTGTCTTGAGTCCGTGTGTGTCCTGAGTCCGTCTGTGTCTTGATCCCGTGTGTGTCTTGAGTCCGTCTGTGTCTTGATCCCGTGTGTGTCTTGAGTCCGTCTGTGTCTTGATCCCGTGTGTGTCTTGAGTCCGTCTGTGTCTTGATCCCGTGTGTGTCTTGAGTGCGCATGTGTCTTGATCCTGTGTCTTGAGTCCGTGTTTTTTCTGAGGCCGTGTACGTCTTGATTGTCCGGGTGTCTTTGGGGTTTTGGGTCCAGCAAGCTATTTGTGTCGACCCAAATTGCCTCCCTTCTCCCCACCTGAAATCCAGGTGGATTGAATGACCTGCCCGAGGTCAGTGGATCCAGGTATCCATCCGTGGGCCCCCGGATTTCAACCCTTCCCCACATTCCAAGGGGTCAGTCAATCAATCTTCGGCTATCCAGAGAATCTATCGAAACTGATGCTCCTACAGGAGGGGACACACAGAGAAACCTGTGCCCTGTACTTGCAACCATTCCGACAGGCTCGAACGCAGGTCTTTCCGGATTAAGAACATGTTCTTTCCGACTAGGCCACGCTGGAGTTGCCTTTTGAATAAAATTTGGCACTTGTATTTATATCTCGTAGTAAGGTTAGTCAGTGTCTATTTATCAACATTTGCAATGATTGACGTGTGAAGTTGTGAGTTTGTGTTGACAGTTAGAAATACATGACAGCTTATTCGATGAGGTTGCAGTCCAGTGACGCAGTTTCATGAATGAATATTGGAGAATTTAGGCAAACTGACGTGTGTGTGTGTGTGTGTGTGTGTGTGTGTGTGTGTGTGTGTGTGTGTGTGTGTGTGTGTGTGTGTGTGTGTGTGTGTGTGTGTGTGTTTAAAGGTACGTATTAATTAATATTTAGTGTGGTGTGTGTTCATATGAGTTTGTGATTCAAGCAATCCAATACCTAATATGTGCTAATTTAGGCCTCGTTTTGTATATAAATATATGTATGTTTTACTAGGGAATGAAAATCTGGTATGTTTTATTCCAAGTTTTTTTCAACAATAAATAGTACATATGCGAACGAACGGTTTGGCTGGGTAAGTATAGCGTTGTGGCAGCCATTTTCTCTGGTGGGCAGGGGGCGGGGGGGGGGGAGGAGGGGGGTCTCTGGTGAGGGTAGTTATGTTTGGGCATCGGTTGGGGGGTAGGGTGTTGGTAGGGGGGGCCGAGGGAGCAGCAGAGGGGGATATAAGGGGTGGGGGGGGCTGAATGGCAGGGGTTGCCAGTTTAGTGATTAAGATATTAATTTGTGGAGATAGGTTATATATGGAAAGGTGTTTAGGAATGAATAAGAAAAGTGTTTCGAACTGATGTAAGTATATGAGTTATAGTGATTCATGTTAGAAGGAAGATACGTGCTTAAAAAGGTGTAGAGATTTGTAGTTGACTTTATTTGCTTAATAATGTGTTAATTAACGGTAAAGGACCATTGGAGATAGATATTCAACAGCATATTGAGTGGACAAGTTTTAGTAGGCAGGAAGGCAGGCCGAGAGAGAGAATGGACTAATAAATAGGTATACATTTTTTTTCTCGGATGGTATACTTTAATAATCATAGGTACGTATTTCAATGTGCGACATTCTTGCGCGCGCGCGCACACACACACAAACACACACACACACACATACATATATACTAACATACATACAGTCTCGACAGTCAAATTGCAGAAACTGTCACAATTATGACAAGGATCACTCATATTGGATATATACACACAGAAAAATTCACGTCGATAAGTCACTCCAATTACACGTATCTACACACACAGACAACATATTTCAGTGAGTGTGGCCCATAGTATACATTATTATTCACACATGCCAGCCCATTCACTATTAATTGGTGTACATACTCATTCACTTACATGTTTATTTGTCTCTTTCTTATAAAATATTCACACACAGACACACACACACTGAAAGGAATCTTTCAGAACATTATATGCCAAATATTTCAGACCAATCCTGAAGTATGCAGCTCCAGCATGGAGTCCATATCTAGTCAAGCATAAGACTAAACTGGAAAAGATCCAAAGGTTTGCCACCACACTAGTACCCGAGCTAAGAGGTATGAGCTTCGAGGAGCGACTACGGGAATCAAACCTCACTTCGTTGGAAGACAGAAGAGTTAGGGGGCACATGATCACCACATTCAAGATTCTCAAGGGAATTGATAGGGTAGATAAAGACAGGCTATTTAACACAAGGGGCACACGCACTAGGGGTGGAAACTGAGTGCCCAAATGAGCCACAGAGTTATTAGAAAGAACCTTTTTAGTGTCAGAGTGGTTGACAAATGGAATGCATTAGGAAGTGATGTGGTGGAGGCTGACTCCATGCACAGTTTCAAGTGTAGATATGATAGAGCCCAATAGGCTCTAACCTGTACACCTGTTAATTGACGGTTGTGAGGCGGGACCAAAGAGCCAGAGCTCAACCCCCACATGCACAATAAGGTGAGTACAATTAGTTGAGTACACACAAACTCATTGATAATTTTTTCTGGAACACAACCCGACAAACCCTTTAACAACCAAGTACCTACTCACTGCTTCGTGAAGAGAATCGTTCAGTTGAGGATTGGTGCCTAGTCAATCCGCTCTTCCCGGCAAGCCAGGATATGAACCCAGGCGAAATCGCTTGAGAAGTGCGAGATGAGTGCCTTGCCACTGATCCACAGGGACTGCCCAAATATGAATGCCATCAGCAGCACTAGCAGTTGGTGTTACCAGGCAGGTTACCCATTCAATTACTAACCAAATTGAAAGTTGCTTAACTTGGCTAATGGGACGAGAAGCAGTGTCCTTTAAGTGGTAGTATGGCCGTTGTTATTGTATACAAGTGGTAACCAGTAACTTGTCAGTGAGTGAGTGATGATAATGGTAACTGCGGCGGAGGATACTCACACATACCAGCCAATTCTCCATTAATGATAATACTTATAGCAACTATTTAGTCAAACAAACCAACCATAAGTGGACTATTGCACCAACATGGAAATGTTTGGATGCCATTGATCTCGCACAAATTGCTCATAAATGCCACACGCTGGTATTTAAAGAACCTAAACAATCCTCTTCAAAGAACGAATGACTACTCTTAGGCCTTGGATTATGCTCTCTTAGGCTTCATTGACAGTACTTATAACTTCTTTGAGTCGGGAGACAGGCAGACAGACAGTCTATATATATACATGTTAGGCTTATATAGTGGTCTGGAAAACCCCACCCCACAAGGTCAAACTAACCCTCACACACCAGGATGCCAGTGGGTCACTAACTCCTGGATACCTATTTATTGCTAGGTGAACAGATTCATTAGGTGATAGGAAACGCTACGAACAATTACAGCCATGCCCGACCGCGATTCGAACCCTGGAATCCCATATTGTGAGTCGAGAAGGAACACATCATTCAAGTTACATATTTATGTGTACTCACCTATTTATGTCAGGAGAATCGAGCATTAATCTTAGAGTCTGCCTTTTGTCCGCCTGCCTTTGAGTCTGCCTTTCTGTCCGTCGGTTGTTTATAGCAATAACTCATGGCCTATTTCCTAACCTAACCAAGCCTAACCTATACCCTACCCTAACCTATAACCTACCACAATCTATAGCCAAACCTATTAACTAACCTAACCTAATCTAAACCTAACCTAACCTACACCTAAACCTTACCTAACCTTACCTAAATAACCTAATCTAACCAAACCAAACCTAACCTAACCTAACCTAAACTAACCTAACCAAACCAAACCTAACCTAACTATACTAACCTAACCTAACCTAACCTAACCAAACCTAACCTAACCTAACTATTCTAACCTAACCTAACTAACCTAACCTAACTAGCCTAACCAAACTTAACCTAACTTAACCTATCCTAACCTAACCAAACCAACACCCACCTCGCAAGATCAAACACCTAAACTGACCCTGACCTAACCCTAACCAGGATGCAATCCTACAAGAAGCTCACAACTCCTGGATACCTGTTTACTACTCGGAAAACAGAGGCATTAGGTGATAGGAAACGACACCTTAATTTCATTCCTGCCTTTCCGGGTTTCGATCCAGGAATCCCCGATTGAGAGTCTAGAAGGAACACATACAAGTTTCATATCTCTGTGTACTCACCTATTTCTACTTGCAGGACCGAGCAACAGTTTTTGAATGTTGACATTATAGCCGCCGGTTGGTTTATTAAAGCAATGATTCCTGGTCATATCTCTGATTCTCTGTCATATCAACTTTTAAAATTATGAATGGAGTTTGCATCTACAACTTTGGGTTTTCGTAAGTTTGTTCTTACCTAGTTGTATTCACCTAGTTGTGTTTGCTAGGTTTGACCTCCAGAAGTTATGTAACTCATAACTTTCAGCTCTGTTGGAAAACAGGCTGGGGTTGCATATTAAATGATTTGTCTCCCATAGGTTGAAAAAAAGGTTACTTCTTCTTTATATAAGTTAGAAATGTACTTACTAAACTAGTAAACTAGAAACTAGTAACTAGACTAGAACTAGACTAGAGTCTAGTCGGCCTAGTCGGATAGGCCGTGCTCTTAATCCGGATGATCAGGCTGCGTTCGAGTTTGTCGAAACGGTTGCAATTACAGGGCACAGATCCCTCTCCTGTAGCAGCATCACTTTCGATAGATTCTCTGGATGATTGACCTTCTGGCAGTTCTCACGTTAACAAATGTAAAACAGTTTTTTGACAAACAAGAAACGCCACATTCCTTTGATGTTTAAAATTTTTTTCTCTGTCAGTGTGTGTGTCTTGATTCCTATGTGTCTTGATTCCGTATATGTTTTGATTCCGTGCGTGTCTTGATTCCTTGTGTGTCTTGATTCCGTGTATGTGTCTTGATTCCGTATGTGTCTTGATTCCGTGTAATGTCTTGATTCCGTGTTATGTCTTAATTCCGTGTTATGTCTTGATTCGATGTGTGTCTTGATTCAGTGTGTGTCTTGATTCCGTGTGTGTCTTGATTCCGTTTGAGTCTTGATTCCGTGTGTGTCTTGATTCCGTGTGTGTCTTGATTCCGTTTGAGTCTTGATTCCGTTTGAGTCTTGATTCCGTGTGTGTATTGATTCCGTGTGTGTCTTGATTCCGTGTGTGTCTTGATTCCGTTTGAGTCTTGATTCCGTGTGTGTCTTGATTCCGTGTGAGTCTTGATTACGTGTGTGTCTTGATTCCGTGTGTGTCTTGATTCCGTTTGAGTCTTGATTCCGTGTGTGTCTTTATTCTGTGTGTGTATTGATTCCGTGTGTGTATTGATTCCATGTGAGTCTTGATTCCATGTGAGTCTTGATTCCGTGTGTGTCTTGATTCCGTGTGTGTCTTGATTCCGTGTGTGTCTTGATTCCGTGCGTGTCTTGATTCCTTGTGTGTCTTGATTCCGTGTATGTGTCTTGATTCCGTATGTGTCTTGATTCCGTATGTGTCTTGATTCCGTGTTATGTCTTGATTCCGTGTTATGTCTTAATTCCGTGTTATGTCTTGATTCGATGTATGTCTTGATTCCGTGTGTGTCTTGATTCCGTGTGTGTCTTGATTCCGTTTGAGTCTTGATTCCGTGTGTGTCTTGATTCCGTGTGTGTCTTGATTCCGTTTGAGTCTTGATTCCGTTTGAGTCTTGATTCCGTGTGTGTATTGATTCCGTGTGTGTCTTGATTCCGTGTGTGTCTTGATTCCGTTTGAGTCTTGATTCCGTGTGTGTCTTGATTCCGTGTGAGTCTTGATTACGTGTGTGTCTTGATTCCGTGTGTGTCTTGATTCCGTTTGAGTCTTGATTCCGTGTGTGTCTTGATTCCGTGTGTGTCTTGATTCCGTGTGTGTCTTGATTCCGTGTGTGTATTGTATCCGTTTGAGTCTTGATTCCGTTTGATTCTTGATTCCGTGTGAGCCTTGATTCCGTGTGAGTCTTGATTCCGTGTGTGTATTGTATCCGTTTGAGTCTTGATTCCGTTTGATTCTTGATTCCGTGTGAGTCTTGATTCCGTGTGAGTCTTGATTCCGTGTGTGTATTGATTCCTTGTGAGTCTTCATTCCCTATGTGTCCGTGTCCGTCATAGTCTGAGTATCCGTGTCAGTGTATCCCTGGGGTATTGAGTCCAGGATGCCATTTGTGTCCCCTCAAATTGCCTCCCTTATCTCCACCTTGGGATCGTGTCAGTGTCCATGATTCCGTGTGTGTCTCGATTCCGTTTGAGTCTTGATTCCGTGTGAGTCTTGATTCCGTATATGTCAGTGTCCGTCATAGTCTATGAGTGTCAGTGTCAGTGTCATTATCCCTGGGGTTTTGAGTCCAGGATGCCATTTGTGTCCCCTCAAATTGCCTCCCTTATCTCCACCTTGGGATCTTGTCAGTGTCCATGTGTGTCTTGATTCCGTGTGTGTCTTGATTCCGCGTGTGTCTTGAGTCCGTGTGTGTCTTGAGTCCGTGTGTGTCTTGAGTCCGTGTGTGTCTTGAGTCCGTGTGTGTCTTGAGTCCGTCTGTGTCTTGAGTCCGTCTGTGTCTTGATCCCGTGTGTGTCTTGAGTCCGTCTGTGTCTTGATCCCGTGTGTGTCTTGAGTCCGTCTGTGTCTTGATCCCGTGTGTGTCTTGAGTCCGTGTGTGTCTTGATCCCGTGTGTGTCTTGAGTCCGCATGTGTCTTGATCCTGTGTCTTGAGTCCGTGTTTCTTCTGAGGCCGTGTACGTCTTGATTGTCCGAGTGTCTTTGGAGTTTTGGGTCCAGGAAGCTATTTGTGTCGACCCAAATTGCCTCCCTTCTCCCCACCTGAAATCCAGGTGGATTGAATGACCTGCCCGAGGTCAGTGGATCCAGGTATTCATCTGTGGGCCCCCGGATTTCAACCCTTTCCCACATTCCAAGTGTCAGTCAATCAATCTTCGGCTATCCAGAGAATCTATCGAAACTGATGCTCCTACAGGAGGGGACACACAGAGAAATCTGTGCCCTGTACTTGCAACCATTCCGACAGGCTCGAACGCAGGTCTATCCGGATTAAGAACATGTTCTATCCGAATAGGCCACGCTGGAGTTGCCTTTTGAATAAAATTTGGCACTTGTATTTATATCTCGTAGTAAGGTTAGTCAGTGTCTATTTATCAACATTTGCAATGATTGACGTGTGAAGTTGTGAGTTTGTGTTGACAGTTAGAAATACATGACAGCTTATTCGATGAGGTTGCAGTCCAGTGACGCAGTTTCATGAATGAATATTGGAGAATTTAGGCAAACTGACGTGTGTGTGGGTGTGTGTGTGTGTGTGTGTGTGTGTGTGTGTGTGTGTGTGTGTGTGTGTGTGTGTGTGTGTGTGTTTGTGTGTGTGTGTGTTTACTAGTTGTGTTTACTAGTTCTGTTTTTGCGGGGGTTGAGCTTTGCTCTTTCGGCCCGCCTCTCAACTGTCAATCAACTGTTTACTAACTACTTTTTTTTTTCCCACCCCACACACACACACACACCCCAGAAAGCAGCCCGTGACAGCTGACTAACTCCCAGGTACCTATTTACTGCTAGGTAACAGGGGCACTTAGGGTGAAAGAAACATTGCCCATTTGTTTCTGCCTCGTGCGGGAATCGAACCCGCGCCACAGAATTACGAGTCCTGCGCGCTATCCATCAGGCTACGAGGCCCCTAAGGTGTGTGTGTGTGTGTGTGTGTGTGTGTGTGTGTGTGTGTGTGTGTGTGTTTGTGTGTGTGTGTGTGTGTGTGCCTGCTCCCTTCGCCTAATTTCATCACCTTACACTTTCCTGAGTTGAACTTCAGCAGCCATTTTCTAGACCATTCCTCCAGTTTATCCAGGTCATCCTGTAGTCTCTGTCTATCTTCATCCGTCTTGATTCTTCTCATAATTTTTGCATCATCAGCAAACATCGAGAGGAATGAGTCTATACCATCTGGAAGATCGTTCACATATATTAGAAACAGGATGGGTCCAAGTACTGAGCCCTGTGGCACTCTGCTGGTGACATCTCGCCACTCTGATGTCTCCCCCCTCACCGTTACTCGCTGTTTCCTGTTGCTTAAGTACTCCCTTATCCACTGGAGCACCTTCCCTTTTACTCCTGCCTGTTGCTCCAACTTTTTTAACAGTCTTTTATGGGGTACTGTGTCAAAGGCTTTTTGGCAATCTAGGAAAATGCAGTCGGCCCACCCTTCTCTTTCCTGCCTAATTTTCGTTGCCTGGTCATAAAATTCTATTAAACCTGTGAGGCACGATTTACTATCTCTGAACCCATGTTGGTGGTGCATTACAAAGTTATTTCTCTCCAGATGCTCTACGAGCCTTTTCCTCACGATCTTCTCCAGCACCTTGCATGGTATACAAGTTAAGGAAACTGGCCTGTAATTCAGTGCCTCTTGCCTGTCACCCTTTTTGTATATTGGGACCACGTTAGCTGTCTTCCAACTTTCTGGTAAGTCTCCTGTTTCCAGTGACCTGTTATACACCATAGAGAGTGGCACACTTAGTGCTTCTGCACCTTCCTTTAGTATCCATGGTGAGATTCTATCAGGCCCAATAGCCTTTGTCACATCCAGCTCCAGCAGACACCTTTTGACCTCATCACTGGTGAGGTCAAATTCCTCCAAGGTTGCTTGGTTTGCCGCCTCCTCATTTAGTGCAGGGGCTTCTCCTTGTTCTATTGTGAAGACCTCCTGGAATCTCTTGTTGAGTTCTTCACACACCTCCTTGTCATTCTCTGTGTATCTGTTCTCCCCTTTCCGCAGCTTCATCACTTGTTCCTTCACTGCTGTTTTCCTCCTGATATGGCTGTGGAGCAGCTTTGGTTGGGTCTTGGCTTTACTCGCGATGTCATTTTCAAACTGTCTCTCTGCTTCCCTCCTCACTCTGATGTACTCATTTCTGGCCCTCTGGTATCTCTCTCTGCTCTCTGGTGTTCTGTTATTTCTGTAGTTTCTCCATGTTCTTTTACTCAGTTGTTTCGCTACCTTACATTCCTGGTTGAACCATGGGTTTTTCTGTTGTTTTTCGATTTTCTCCTTTTGGACGGGGATAAACCTGTCTGCAGCTTCCTGGCACTTTTGGGTGACAAAATCCATCATGACCTGCACATTCTTGTCTCTAAGTTTTGTTTCCCATGGTATTCCCCTGAGGAAGTTCCTCATCTCGTCATATTTTCCTCTTCGATAATTCAGTCTTTTCCCCTCCACTCCCATCCTTGGATAGGTTATCCCTACCTCCACCAAGTACTCAAAGGTCAGTACACTGTGGTCACTCATTCCTATGGGGGCTTCAACTTTGACTTCCCTTATTTCTGACTCATTCAGGGTGAATATCAAGTCGAGTCTAGCTGGTTCATCGTTGCCTCTCATTCTTGTGGGTTCCTTGACATGCTGGCTCAGAAAATTCCTTGTTGCCGCTTCCAAGAGTTTAGCTCACCACGTATCTGCACCACCATGTGGGTCCCCATTCTCCCAGTCTATCTTTCCATGGTTGAAATCACCCATGATTAAGAGTCTTGAGCCATTCCTGCAGGCAACTGAAGCTGCTCTCTCTATTATATTAATGGTTGCCATGTTGTTCCTATCAAACTCCTGTCTAGGTCTTCTGTCATTTAGGGGAGGGTTGTAAATGACTGTCACTATTATCTTAGGTCCGCCCATTGTTATAGTTCCTGTTATGAAATCTCTGAATCCGTCACAGCCCGGAATTTCCATCTCATCAAAACTCCAGTCCTTCCTTATCAGCAGGGCCACTCCTCCACCTCCTCTCCCTTCCCTCTTTCCTTACTATATAGTAGTCCTTTGGAAACACAGCATCTGTTATGACTCCTGACAATTTTGTTTCTGTTAGTCCTATTACATCAGGGTTTTCTTCTTGCACCCTTTCTGCCAGTTCACTTGCTTTATTGGTAATCCCATCAATGTTTGAGTACATTACCTTGAAGCTCACTTTCTTATATCCAATTTCACCCACACTCCCTACAAGTGTAGGAGGTTGTTCTATGGTCCTTGCTACTTGGGTAGGCTCCTCCTGTGAGGTAGTTGCCAGGGGTTCAGGGGGAGGTGGGGTGGGGGGTGGAGGGCTTAGGTCTTCCTCAGGCCTGCTTGGGGCAGGAAGAAGTCCTGGGGGTGAGGGAGCAGGGATTGCTTGGGGAGAGGGCACGCCCTCCTGCGGTGTAGTTGACAGGGGTTTGGAGGGAGGTGGAGTGGGGGATAGAGGGCTTTGGTCTTGCTCAGGCCTGCTTGGGGCAGGGAGAAGACCAGGGGCTGGGAAAGCAGGGGCTACTTGGGGTAAGGGGAGGGGGAGGATTTGGGTTTCATGATGGGCATTATGCAGGGGCAAGGAAGGGTTTGTGCTGGGAGGTAGGGAGGGCCCTATTGGGTGGTGGACTGGGGTTTTGCATTCCCCCCTGGGGTTCCTGGGTTGCTGGATTGGGGTTTCCCACTCCCCTCTGGGATTGCTGGGTTGGAAGCTGAGGTGCCCTGGCTCTCTTTGCTCTCCTTGCGCCTTTTCCTTGCATCTGCTGCCCTTACTATCTCGTCTCTGGTCATGTCCCTCTGAACATATACCTCTTTGTAGTTCCTTGCATACCTCAGATTGCTCTTCCTTACTAGGATGTCCTCTTTGATGTCCTCGCTCTTGAATACTACCTTGATCAATCTCTTTTTGTCTCTGTTGTACTGGCCAATCCGGAAAAACTGTTCTATGTCTCGTTCAGCCCCTTCCATTCCTATCTCCTTTAATATCCCGGCCACTGCAGCTTTGTCTTTAGTCCTCGTTTCCTCCCTTGTGGAGCCCTCTTGTGCCTTGACACCTACCACTACTACAGCTCTTTTCCTTTCCATTAGCTGGCTTGTGCATCTAGCTGCCTCCTGTGAGGTTACTGCTTTCATTACAACTTCCTTGACTGTGGACATTGCTCCTGGGCTCTTGAGCATTTCAGCAAAGGTTGGGCCAGTTGCAGGGGGTCCCTGCCATTGCTACATCTCCTGGCACCTGGGGGTTGGTCCCCTGGGCCAGAGTCTGATGAGGGCCTGTTTTTAGGCTTTTTATTTCCTCTTGTGCTGCACTTAGTTCTATCTGCAGCTTACATATAGTTTCCCTCAGGTCCTTCAATTCCCCACTGACTTCCTTCCATGCCTTAGCAATCATCTCCATGAATGACTCGTCCAGTCCCTCTCCTCCAGCTTCATTCTGTTGTCTTACCATCCCGCTTGACCTGTGTGTGTGTGTGTGTGTGTGTCTGTATGTGCGTGTGTGTGTGTCCGTGTGTGTCTTTGTGTGCGTGCGTGTGCGTGTGTGTGTGTGTGTGTGTGTGTGTGTGTGTGTGTGTGTGTGTGTGTGTGTGTGTGTGTGTGTGTGTGTGTATGTGTGTATGTGTGTGTGTGTGTGTGTGTGTGTGTGTGTGTGTGTGTGTGTGTGTGTGTGTGTGTGTGTGTGTGTGTGTGTGTGTGTGTGTGTGTGTGTTTATTGTGGGGGTGGCACGGTGGGGGGGGGGGGTTTAACTGGTGGAGGGATAGAGGGAGAGGGTGAGAGGGAGTGAAAGGGAGAGGAGGAGTGAAGGGGAGTGAAAGGGAGGGAGAGTGAGAAGTAGGCAGAGAGGAAGAGAGGAAGGAGGGCAATCAGGAGGGTGAGGTATGGTGGGTCAGTCCCTGGGGTGAGAGGTGAGGTTGGCGGTAGGCTGGTTTGTGCGTTCGTGTGTGTGTGTGTGTGCGTGTTTACACTGGCGTGTTATGGTGAGGAGGGGGGGGGGGTAGGTCTAGTCAGTGGCGGTGTAATGTAACACACAGGTGAGAGAAACTAGTACCATGCTGAGGCTCTTGAGCTTCTTTTTTGTATTTTAATTAAATTATGTTCAAAGCTAAATACTATATAAAAAACATTGTACACCTTGTATGACTGACTTTGAGAGGCACTCACCTCCGAGTAAGCATCCCACAGCACAATTAGGTGATTTATGAAGCGATGTCCTCCTTAATTGTTGACGTCCCCGCCAGAGGTCCTCCCACGTGGTGGTCCAAGCTCTTCCCTTCTCAGGCCTCTGGTGCCACCGTCTTGCCACAATCTCGTTCTTTTTCAATTTTTTTTCTTATCAAACGTTATAAGAATTCACTATGTTGCGTTATCACTGCGTTGCTGTACCCTTCATATGACCAAAAACTATGTTTTGGGCTCACTGGTACGTAAATATCCCGAGAATATTGAAGTAATTCGCGGACCGCACGTCCTACACTTGTTCACTGACCGCCGTCCTACGTCCATCCTGAGTGTGTGTGTATGTGTGTGTGTGTGTGTGTGTGTGTGTGTGTGTGTGTGTGTGTGTGTGTGTGTGTGTGTGTGTGTGTGTGTGTGTGTGTGTGTGTGTGTGTGTGTGTGTGTGTGTGTATGTGTGTGTGTGTAAGAATGTCGCACATTGAAATGTGTACATGTGATTATAATAGTTTTTTACCATCTGTGAAGAAAATGTCTGTAACCATTTGTTATTCCATTTTCTTTCTGCCTGCCTGCCTGCCTGCCTGCCTGCCTGCCTGCCTGCCTGCCTGCCTGCCTGCCTGCCTGCCTGCCTGCCTGCCTGCCTGCCTGCCTGCCTGCCTGCTAAAACTTGTCCACTCAATATGCTGTTGAATATCAATCTCCAGTGTTCACTTACCGTTAATTCATACAATATTAAACAAATGAAGTCATTAACAAATCTTTAAACATTTTCAGCACCTACATTCTTTCTAACATGAATCACAGTAACCAATATACTCAACTCATTCACAAACACTTTTCTTATTCTTTCCTAAACACCTCACCATATATAACCTATCTCAAAAAATTAGGTTTAAATACCTAACTGCCAACCCTTCCTTCCCCTCCCCCCCCCCCACCAACCCAGGATGACCCACGGTAGCTCCTCTGGTCCCCCCCTACCAACAACCTCCCCCCAACGGTGGCCGCCATGTCCCTACCCCTATTCCACCCCCAGCGTTTCCCCCCCCCCCCTTCCACCCCGTCAAACAGAGAAAATGGCGGCGATAACGCTATATTTATCCAGCCAAACCGTTCGCCTCATTTGGACATACAACAGTAAATATTAATTATTACACCCGTTTAAACATTCACATAGTCAGTTAGCCTAAATTCTCCTCTATTCATTCATTCATGACACTGCTTCACTGGACTGCAACCTCATCGAATAACGCTCGCAATTATTTCTAACTGTCAACACAAACACAATTTCACATGTCAATCATTGCAACTGTTTATAAATAGACACTAACTAACCCTGCTTGCTCCAAGGTATAAATACAGATGCAAAATTTTATTCAGAAGGCAACTCCAGCGTGGCCTAGTCGGATAGAACATGTTCTTAATCCGGATGGACCTGCGTTCGAGCCTGTCGCAACGGATGCAAATTCAGGGCACAGATAGATTTCTGTGATGTCCTCTCGTGTAGGAGCATCAGTTTCGATGGATTTTCTGGATAGCCGAAGATTGATTGACTGATCCCTTGGAATGTGGGGAAGGGTTGAAATCCGGGGGCCCTCGGACGGATACCTGGATCCACTGACCTCGGGCAAGTCTTTCAATTCACCTGGATTTCAGGTAAGGAGAAGGGAGGCAATTTGGGTCGACACAAATTGCTTCCTGGACCCAGAACTCCATGGATACACGTGTCCGTGTATCCTTGGAAACATGTCCGTGTATCACTGACGAGCATAGTCACACGGATTGATCACACGGATACATTTCCGCGTGATCCGTGAATCCGTGTGATACGGGATTCGAACCTAGGTGGGTGGGGATAAGGGTAAGTAAGGGAGGCAATTTGAGGGGACACAAATGGCTTCCTGGACCCCAGAACCCCATGGATAACCCTAAACCCTAGGTTACGAAATCCCATAAGATAAGATACACGGACATACATAAGATACACGGAAATCCCTAAGATAGGTTCGTGTCGCAGGTAACAGGGGGACGGAAGGGAGGGAGGAAGAGAGGGAGGGAGGGAGGAAGGGAGAAAGGGAGGGTTCAAATTCAATTTCAATTATCAATTTTATTAATTACAATTATATCAATTTAAATTAATTTAACTCAATTTAATTTGAGTTAAAAATCTAGTTAAGATTTAAGTCTTAATTTGGCCTGCTGGATCGAGCATTAATGTGCATTAAATTATTGAGCCATATATTGAGCCAAATATATTGAACCATATTTCGGAGCCAAATTCTGACTCTCTGCACGTATTTGCAGTTTGAAATTACGACTTTTTACACCGAAAATATGCCAATTACTGAGCGCAGTGATGGGTCACATTATGCCCAAACCCCTCTGAAGTTTTCAAAATATCCTAAAAATCCCAAATTAGACCCTTGAGCTATATTTTGGAGCTACATTCTGGCTTTCTGCACGTATTCGCAGTTTGAAATTACGACTTTTTATACCGAAAATATGCCAATTACTGAAAGCGGCGATGGATCACATTTTACCCTAACCCCTCCCTGCAGTTTTCAAAATATCCCAAACATAAAAAATTCGACGCTTGAGTCATATTTTGGAGCCAAATTCTGGCTCTCTGCACGTATTTGCAGTTTGTAATTACGACTTTTTAGATCGAAATGATGCCAATTACTGAGAGCTACGATGGGTTACATTTTGACTAAACCTCCCTGCAGTTTTTAAAATATGTCAAACATCCCAAATTCGACCCTTGAACCATATTTTGGAGCCAACTTCTGGCCCTCTGCACGTATTCGCAGTTTGAAATTACGACTCTTTATACCGAAATTATGTCAATTACTGAGAGCCACGATGGGTTACATTTTGCCCAAACCTCCCCTGCACTTTTCAAAATATCCCAAACAACCCAAATTCGACGCTAGAGCCATATTTTGGAGGCAAATTCTGGCTCTCAGCACGTATTCGCAGTTTGAAATTACGACTTTTTATACCGAAAATATGCCAATTACTGAAATCGGCGATAGATCACTTTTTGCCCAAACCTCCCTGCAGTTTTTAAAATATCCGAAACAACCCAAATTTAACCCTTGAGCCATATTTTGGAGCCAAATTCTGGCTCTCTGCACGTATTCACAGTTTGAAATTACGGCTTTCTACACAGAAAATATGCCATTTACTGAGAGCGGCGATAGGTCACATTTTAGCCAACCCCCCCCCCCCCAGCAGTTTTCAAAATATCCTAAACTTCCCAAATTCAACGCTTGAGCCATATTTTGGAGCTAAATTCTGGCTCTCAGCACGTATTCGCAGTAAGAAATTTCGACTTTTTACACCGAAAATATGCCAATTACTGTGAGCGGCGATGGATCACATTTTCCCCCAACCCCTCCCTGCAGTTTTCAAAATATCCCAAATATCCCAAATTCGAAGCTTGAGCCATATTTTGGAGCCAAATTATGGCTCTCTGCACGTATACGCAGTTTGAAACTACGACTTTTTATACCGAAAATATGCCAATATCTGAGAGCAGCGATGTGTCACATTTTGCCCAAACACCGCTGCAGTTTTCAAAATATCTTAAACATCCCAAATTCGACCCGTTGAGCCATATTTTGGAGCCAAATTCTTGTTCTCTGCACGTATTCGCAGTTTGATATTACTACTTTTTATTCCGAAAATATGCCAGTCACTGAAATCGGCGATGGATCACATTTTGCCCAAACTCTCCCTGCAGTTTTCAAAATATTCCAAACATCCCAAATTTGACGCTTGAGCCATATTCTGCCTCTCTGCACGTATTTGCAGTTTGAAATTACGACATTTTATACCGAAAATAGGCCAATTACTGAGATCGGCAATGGATAATTTTTTGCCAAACCCCTCTCTGCAACTTTAAAAATATCCCAAACATCCCAAATTCGACGCTTGAGCCATATTTTGGAGCCAAATTCTGGCTCTCTGCACGTATTCGCAGTTTGAAATTTCGAATTTTTACACCGAAAATATGCCAATTACTGAGAGCGGCGACGGGTCACATTTATCCCCAAACCCCCCTTCAGTTTTCAAAATATCCTAAACATCCCAAATTCGACCCTTGAGCCATATGTTGGAGCAAAATTCTGGCTTCTGATTGTATTCGCAGTTTGAAATTACGACTTTTTATACCGAAAATATGCCAATTACTGAAAGCGGCGATGGATCACATTTTGACCCAACCCCTCCCTGCAATTTTCAAAATATCCCAAACATCCCAAATTCGACGCTTGAAACATATTTTAGAGCCAAATTCTGGCTCTCTGCACGTATTCGCAGCTTGAGATTTCGACTTGTTACACCGAAAATATGCCAATTACTGTGAGCGGCGATGGGTCACATTTTATCCAAACAATCAGTTTTCAAAATATTCCAAACATCCCAAATTCAACGCTTGAGCCATATTTTGGAGACAAATTCTGGCTCTCTGCACGCATTCGCAGTATGAAATTACGACTTTTTACACCGAAAATATGCCAATTACTGAGCGCAGCAATGGGTCATATTTTGCCCAAACCCCTCTGAAGTTTTCAAAATATCCCAAAAATCCCAAATTAGACCCTTGAGCTATATTTTGGAGCTACATTCTGGCTTTCTGAACGTATTCGAAGTTTGAAATTACGACTTTTTATACCGAAAATATGCCAATTACTGAAAGCGGCGATGGATCACATTTTGCCCTAAACCCTCCCTAAAGTTTTCAAAATATCCCAAACATCCAAAATTCGACGCTTGAGACATATTTTGGAGCCAAATTCTGGCTCTCTGCACGTGTTTGCAGTTTGAAATTTCAACTTTTTATACCGAAATTATGCCAATTACTGAGAGCCGCGATGGGTTACATTTTGCTAAAACCCCCCTGCAGTTTTTAAAATATCCCAAACATCTCCAATTCGACCCTTGAAGCATATTTTGGAGCCAAATTCTGGCCCTCTGCACGTATTCGCAGTTTGAAATTACGACTTTTTTATACCGAAATTATGCCAATTCCTGAAAGCGGCGATAAGTCACATTTTGCCCAAACCTCCCCTGCAGTTTTCAAAATATCCCAAACATCCCCAATTCGACCTTTGAGCCAAATTTTGGAGCCAAAATCTGGCTCTCTGCACGAATTCGCAGGTTGAAATTACGATTTTTATACCGAAAATATGCCAATTAATCAAAGCGGCGATGGATAAAATTTTGTCCAAACCCTCCCTGCAGTTTTCAAAATATCCCAAACATCCCAAATTCGACCCTTGAGCCATATTTTGGAGCAAAATTCTAGCTCTCTGCACGTATTCGCTGTTTGAAATTACCAATTTCTACACCGAAAATATGCCAAATACTGTGAGCGGCGACGGGCCACATTTTGCCCAAACCCCCCTGCAATTTTCAAAATATCCCAAACATCCCAAATTCGACCCTTGAGCCATATGTTGGAGCAAAATTGTAGCTCTCTGCACGTATTCGCAGTTTGAAACTACGACTTTTTATACTGAAAATATGCCAATTACTGAAAGCGGCGATGGATCACATTTTGCCCCAACCCCTCCCTGCCGTTTTCAAAGTATCCCAAATATCCCAAATTCGACGCTTGAGCCATATTTTGGAGCCAAATTCTGGCTCTCTGCACGTATTCGCAGTTTGAAATTACGAATTTTTATACCGAAAATATGCCAATTTCTGAGAGCAGCGATAAGTCACATTTTGCCCAAACACCGCTTCAGTTTTCAAAATATCTTAAACATCCTAAATTCGACCCCTTAAGCCATATTTTGGAGCCAAATTCTTGTTCTCTGCACGTATTCGCAGTTTGAAATTAGGACCTTTTATACCGAAAATATGCCAATTTCTGAGAGCAGCGATAAGTCACATTTTGCCCAAACACCGCTTCAGTTTTCAAAATATCTTAAACATCCAAAATTCGACCCCTTAAGCCATATTTTGGAGCCAAATTCTTGTTCTCTGCACGTATTCGCAGTTTGAAATTAGGACCTTTTATACCGAAAATATGCCAATTACTGAGAGCTACGATGGATCACATTTTGCCCTAACCGCCCTGTAGTTTTCAAAATATCCCAAACATCCCTAATTCGACCCTTGAACCATATTTTGGAGCCAAATTCTGGCTCTCTGAACGTCTTTGCAGTTTGAAATTACGAATTTTTATTCCGAGAAAACGCCAATTACTGAAAGCGGCGATGGATCACATATTGCCCAATCCCT
This sequence comes from Procambarus clarkii, assembly GCF_040958095.1. Taxonomy (NCBI): domain Eukaryota; kingdom Metazoa; phylum Arthropoda; class Malacostraca; order Decapoda; family Cambaridae; genus Procambarus; species Procambarus clarkii. The sequence continues at coordinate 45,814,194 of NC_091174.1, read as the reverse complement.
CCCTACAGTTTTCAAAATATTCCAAACATACCAAATCTGACGCTTGAGCCATAATTTGGAGCCATATTCTGCCTCTCTGCACGTATTTGCAGTTAGAAATTACAACTTTTTATACCGAAAATATGCCAATTACTGAGATCGGCAACGGATAATATTTTGCCCAAACACTCTCTGCACTTTTCAAAATATCCCAAACATCCCAAATTCGACGCTTGAGCAATATTTTGGAGCCAAATTCTCGCTCTCTGCACGTATTCGCAGTTTGAAATTACGACTTTTTATACAGAAAATATGCCAATTACTGAGAGCGGCGATGGTTCACATTTTGCCCAACTCCCCCCCCCCTGCAGTTTTCAAAATATCCCAAACATCCCAAATTCGACCCTTGAGCCATATTTGGGAGCCAAATTCTGGCTCTCTGCACGTATTCGCAGTTTGAAACTACGACTTTTTATACCGAAAATATGCCAATTACTTAGAGCGGCGATGGATCACAGTTAGCCCAAACTTTCCCTGAAGTTTTCAAAATATCTCAAACATTCCAAATTCGACGATTGAGCCATATTTTGGAGCAAAATTCTGGCTCTCTGCACGTATTCGCCGTTTGAAATTACGACTTTTTATACCGAAAATATTCCAATTACTGAAAGCGGCGATGGGTCACATTTTACCCAACCGCATTGTAGTTTTGAAAATGTCCCAAACATCCCAAATTCGACCCTTGAGCCATATTTTGGAGCCAAATTCTGGCTCTCTGCATGAATTCGCCGTTTTAAATTTCGACTTTTTATACCGAGAAAATGAAAATTTCTGAGAGCAGCGATGGGTCAAATTTTGCCCAAACAGCCTTTGCAGTTTTCAAAATATCCCAAACATCCCAAATTCGACGCTTGATCCATATTTGGGAGCCAAATTCTGGCCATCTGCACGTATTCGCAGTTTGAAATTACGACTTTTTATACCGAAAATATGCCAATTACTGAAAGCGGCGATGGATCACATTTTACCCTAACCCCTCCCTGCAGTTTTTAAAATACGCCAAACATCCCAAATTCGACCCTTGAACCATATTTTGGAGCCAACTTCTGGCCCTCTGCACGTATTCGCAGTTTGAAATAACGACTTTTTTATACCGAAATTATGCCAATTACTGAGAGCCACGATGGGTTACATTTTGCCCAACCCCCCTGCAGTTCTTCAAATATCCCAAACATCCCAAATTTGACCCTTGAACCATATTTTGGAGCCAACTTCTGGCCCTCTGCACGTATTCGCAGTTTGAAATAACGACTTTTTTTATACCGAAATTATACCAATTCCTGAAAGCGGCGATGGGTTATATTTTGCCCAAACCTCCCCTGTAGTTTTCAAAATATCCCAAACATCCCAAATTCAACGCTTGACCCATATTTTGGAGGCAAATTTTGGCTCTCAGCACGTATTCGCAGTTTGAAATTACGACTTTTTACACCGCAAAATGTGCCAATTACTGAAATCGGCGATAGATCACTTTTTGCCCAAATCGTCCCTGCAGTTTTTAAAATATCCGAAACATCCCAAATTTAACCCTTGAGCCATATTTTGGAGCCAAATTCTGGCTCTCTGCACGTATTCACAGTTTGAAATTACGACGTTTTACTCCGAAAATATGCCAATTAGTGAAAGAGGCGATGGATCACATTTTGTCCAAATCCTCGCTGCAATTTTCAAAATATCCCAAACATCACAAATTCGACCCTTGAGCCATATGTTGGAGCAAAATTCTGGCTCTCTGCACGTATTCCCAGTTTGAAATTACGACTTTTTATACCGAAAATATGCCAATTACTGAAAACGGCGATGGATCACATTTTCACCCAACCCCTTCCTGCAGTTTTCAAAATATCCCAAATATCCCAAATTCGACGCTTGTGCCATATTTTGGAGCCAAATTATGGCTCTCTGCTCGTATTCGCAGTTTGAATCTACGACTTTTTATACCGAAAATATGCCAATTTCTGAGAGCAGCGATGGGTCACATTTTGCCCAAACACCGCTGCAGTTTTCAAAATATCTTAAACATCCCAAATTCGACCCGTTGAGCCATATTTTGGAGCCAAATTCTTGTTCTTTGTACGTATTCGCAGTTTGAAATTACGACTTTTTATACCGAAAATATGCCAATTACTGAAAACGGCGATGGATCACATTTTCACCCAACCCCTTCCTGCAGTTTTCAAAATATCCCAAACATCCCAAATTCGACCGTTGAGCCATATGTTGGAGCAAAATTCTGGCTTTCTGATTGTATTCGCAGTTTGAAATTACGACTTTTTATACCGAAAATATGCCAATTTCTGAGAGCAGCGATGGGTCACATTTTGCCCAAACACCGCTGCAGTTTTCAAAATATCTTAAACATCCCAAATTCGACCCGTTGAGCCATATTTTGGAGCCAAATTCTTGTTCTTTGTACGTATTCGCAGTTTGAAATTACTACTTTTTATACCGAAAATATACCAGATACTGAAATCGGCGATGGATCACATTTTGCCCAAACTCTCCCTGCAGTCTTCAAAATATTCCAAACATCCCAAATTTGACGCTTGAGCCATATTTTGGAGCCATATTCTGCCTCTCTGCAGGTATTTGCAGTTTGAAATTACGACATTTTATACCGAAAATAGGCCAATTACTGAGATCGCAATGGATAATTTTTTGCCCAAACCCTCTCTGCAATTTTAAAAATATCCCAAACATCCCAAATTTGACGCTTGAGCAATATTTTGGAGCCAAATTCTGGCTCTCTGCACGTATTCGCAGTTTAAAATTTCGAATTTTTACACCGAAAATATGCCAATTACTGAGAGCAGCTACGGGTCACATTTATCCCCAAACCCCCCCTGCAGTTTTCAAAATATCCCAAACATCCCAAATTCGACCGTTGAGCCATATGTTGGAGCAAAATTCTGGCTTTCTGATTGTATTCGCAGTTTGAAATTACGACTTTTTATACCGAAAATATGCCAATTACTGAAAGCGGCATTGTATAATATTTTGCCCAAACCCTCCCTGCAGTTTTCAAAATATTCCAAGTATCCCAAATTCGACGCTTGTGCCATATTTTGGAGCCAAATTATGGCTCTCTGCACGTATTCGCAGTTTGAAACTACGACTTTTTATACTGAAAATATGCCAATTACTGAAAGCGGCGATGGATCACATTTTGACCAACCCCCTCCCTGTAATTTTCAAAATATCCCAAACATACCAAATTCGACGCTTGAGACATATTTTAGAGCCAAATTCTGGCTCTCTGCACGTATTCGCAGCTTGAGACTTCGACTTTTTATACAGAAAATATGCCAATTACTGAGAGCAGCGATGAGTCAAATTTGCCCAAAACCCCCCTGCAGATTTGAAAATATCCAAAACATCCCAAATTCGACCCTTGAGTCATATTTTGGATAAAAATTCTGGCTTTCTGCAAGTATTCGCAGTTTGAAATTACGACTTTTTATACCGAAAATATGCCAATTACTGCAAGCGGCATTGTATAATATTTTGCCCAAACCCTCCCTGCAGTTTTCAAAATATCCCAAACATCCCAAATTCGACCCCTTGAACAATATATTGAAGCCAAAATCTGGCTCTCTGCACGTATTCGCAGTTTGAAGTTACGACTTTTTACACCGAAAATATGCCAATGACTGTGAGCGGAGATGGGTCACATTTTACCCAAACCCCCCCTGAAGTTTTCAAAATATCCCAAAAATCCCAAATTAGACCCTTGAGCTATATTTTGGAGCTACATTCTGGCTTTCTGAACGTATTCGAAGTTTGAAATTACGAATTTTTATACCGAAAATATGCCAATTACTGAAAGCGGCGATGGATCACATTTTGCCCTAAACCCTCCCTAAAATTTTCAAAATATCCCAAACATCCCAAATTCGACGCTTGAGCCATATTTTGGAGCCAAATTCTGGCTCTCTGCACGTATTTGCAGTTTGAAATTTCAACTTTTTATACCGAAATTATCCAGATTACTGAGAGCCGCGATGGGTTACATTTTGCTAAAACCCCCCTGCAGTTTTCAAAATATCCCAAACATCCCCAATTCGACCTTTGAGCCATATTTTGGCGCCAAAATCTGGCTCTCTGCACGAATTCGCAGTTTGAAATTACGATTTTTATACCGAAAATATGCCAATTAATGAAAGCGGCGATGGATCAAATTTTGTCCAAACCCTCCCTGCAGTTTTCAAAATATCTAAAACTTCCCAAATTCGACCCTTGAGCCATATCTTGGAGCCAACTTCTGGCTCTCAGCACGTATTCGCAGTAAGAAATTTCGACTTTTTACACCGAAAATATGCCAATTACTGTGAGCGGCGACGGGCCACATTTTGCCCAAACCCCCCTGCAATTTTCAAAACATCCCAAACATCCCAAATTCGACCCTTGAGCCATATGTTGGAGCAAAATTCTGGCTCTCTGCACGTATTCCCAGTTTGAAATTACGACTTTTTATAACGAAAATATGCCAATTACTGAATGCGGCGATGGATCACGTTTTGCCCCAACCCCTCCCTGCCGTTTTCAAAATATCCCAAATATCCGAAATTCGACGCTTTAGCCATATTTTGGAGCCAAATTCTTGTTCTCTGCACGTAATCGCAGTTTGAAATTACGAATTTTTATACGGAAAATATGCCAGTTACTGAAATCGGCGATGGATCACATTTTGCCCAAACTCTCCCTGCAGTTTTCAAAATATTTCAAACATCCCAAATTTGACGCTTGAGCCATTTTTTGGAGCCATATTCTGCCTCTCTGCACGTATTTGCAGTTTGAAATTACGACATTTTATACCGAAAATAGGCCAATTACTGAGATCGGCAATTGATAATTTTTTGCCCAAACCCTCTCTGCACTTTTCAAAATATCCAAAACATCCCAAATTCGACCCATGAGCCATATTTTGGAGAAAAATTCTGGCTTTCTGCACGTATTCGCAGTTTGAAATTACGACTTTTTATACCGAAAATATGCCAATTACTGAAAGCGGCGTTGGATAATCTTTTGCCCAAACCCTCCCTGCAGTTTTCAAAATATCGCAAACATCCCAAATTCGACCCCTTGAACTATATATTGGAGCCAAAATCTGGCTCTCTGCATGTATTCGCAGTTTGAAATTACGACTTTTTATACCGAAAATATGCAAATTTCTGAGAGCAGCGATGGAGCACACTTTGCCCAAAGCCCCACTACAGTTTTCAAAATATTCCAAACATCCCAAATTGGACGCTTGAGCCATATTTTGGAGCCAAATTCTGGCTCTCTGCACGTATTCGCCGTTTGAAATTACGAATTTTTATACCGAGAAAATGCAAATTTCTGAGAGCAGCGATGGGTCAAATTTTGCCCAAACAGCCCCTGCAGTTTTCAAAATATCCTAAACATCCAAAATTCGACCCTTGAGGAATATTTTGGAGCCAAATTCTGCCTCTCTGCACGTATTCGCCGTTTGAAATATCGACTTTTTATACCGAAAATATGCAAATTTCTGAGAGCAGCGAAGGACCACACTTTGTCCAAACCCCCCCCTGCAGTTTTCAAAATATCCCAAAGATCCCAAATTCGATGATTGAGCCATATTTTTGAGCCAAATTCTGGCTCTCTGCACGTATTTGCAGTCTGAAATTACGTCTTTTTATACCGAAAATATGCCAATTACTGAGATAGGCAATGGATCAAATTTTGCCCAAACCTTCTCTGCAGTTTTCAAAATATCCCAAACATCCCAAATTCGAAGCTTGAGCAATATTTTGGAGCCAAATTCTGGCTCTTTGCACGTATTCGCAGTTTGAAATTACGGCTTTTTATACCGAAAATATGTTAATTACTGAGACCGGCGATGGGTCACATTTTGGCTAAACCATTCCCCTGCAGTTTTCAAAATATCCCAAACATCCCAAATTCGAAGCTTGAGCAATATTTTGGAGCCAAATTCTGGCTCTTTGCACGTATTCGCAGTTAGAAATTACGACTTTTTATACCGAAAATATGTTAATTACCGAGACCGGCGATGGGTCACATTTTGGCCAAACCATCCCCCTGCAGTTTTCAAAATATCCCAAACATCCCAAATTCGACCCTTGAGCAATATTTTGGAGCCAAATTCTCGCTCTCTGAACGTATTAGCAGTTTGAACTTCCGACTTTTATAGCGAAAATATGCCAATTTCTGAGAGCAGCGATGGGTCACATTTTGGCCAAACCATCCCCCTGCAGTTTTCAAAAAATCCCAAACGTCCCAAATTCGACCCTTGAGCCATATTTTGGAACCAAATTCTGGCTCTTTGCACGTATTCGCTGTGTTAAATATCGAATTTTTATACCGAAAATATGCAAATTTCTGAGAGCAGCGATGGACCTCACTTTGCCCAAACCCCCCCTGCAGTTTTCAAAATATTCCAAACATCCCAAATTCGACGCTTGAGCCATATTTTGGAGCCAAATTCTGGCTCTCTTCACGTATTCGCAGTATTACATTACGACTTTTTATACCGAAAATATGCAATTACTGAAAGCGGCGATGGATCACATTTTACCCAAACCCTCCCTGCAGTTTTCAAAATATCCCAAACATTCCAAATTCGACGCCTGAGGAATATTTTGGAGCCAAATTCTGGCTCTCTGCACGTATTCGCAGTTTGAAATTACGACTTTTTACACCGCAAAATGTGCCAATTACTGAAATCGGCGATAGATCACTTTTTGCCCAAATCGTCCCTGCAGTTTTTAAAATATCCGAAACATCCCAAATTTAACCCTTGAGCCATATTTTGGAGCCAAATTCTGGCTCTCTGCACGTATTCACAGTTTGAAATTACGACGTTTTACTCCGAAAATATGCCAATTAGTGAAAGAGGCGATGGATCACATTTTGTCCAAATCCTCGCTGCAATTTTCAAAATATCCCAAACATCACAAATTCGACCCTTGAGCCATATGTTGGAGCAAAATTCTGGCTCTCTGCACGTATTCCCAGTTTGAAATTACGACTTTTTATACCGAAAATATGCCAATTACTGAAAACGGCGATGGATCACATTTTCACCCAACCCCTTCCTGCAGTTTTCAAAATATCCCAAATATCCCAAATTCGACGCTTGTGCCATATTTTGGAGCCAAATTATGGCTCTCTGCACGTATTCGCAGTTTGAATCTACGACTTTTTATACCGAAAATATGCCAATTTCTGAGAGCAGCGATGGGTCACATTTTGCCCAAACACCGCTGCAGTTTTCAAAATATCTTAAACATCCCAAATTCGACCCGTTGAGCCATATTTTGGAGCCAAATTCTTGTTCTTTGTACGTATTCGCAGTTTGAAATTACTACTTTTTATACCGAAAATATACCAGATACTGAAATCGGCGATGGATCACATTTTGCCCAAACTCTCCCTGCAGTCTTCAAAATATTCCAAACATCCCAAATTTGACGCTTGAGCCATATTTTGGAGCCATATTCTGCCTCTCTGCAGGTATTTGCAGTTTGAAATTACGACATTTTATACCGAAAATAGGCCAATTACTGAGATCGCAATGGATAATTTTTTGCCCAAACCCTCTCTGCAATTTTAAAAATATCCCAAACATCCCAAATTTGACGCTTGAGCAATATTTTGGAGCCAAATTCTGGCTCTCTGCACGTATTCGCAGTTTAAAATTTCGAATTTTTACACCGAAAATATGCCAATTACTGAGAGCAGCTACGGGTCACATTTATCCCCAAACCCCCCCTGCAGTTTTCAAAATATCCCAAACATCCCAAATTCGACCGTTGAGCCATATGTTGGAGCAAAATTCTGGCTTTCTGATTGTATTCGCAGTTTGAAATTACGACTTTTTATACCGAAAATATGCCAATTACTGAAAGCGGCATTGTATAATATTTTGCCCAAACCCTCCCTGCAGTTTTCAAAATATTCCAAGTATCCCAAATTCGACGCTTGTGCCATATTTTGGAGCCAAATTATGGCTCTCTGCACGTATTCGCAGTTTGAAACTACGACTTTTTATACTGAAAATATGCCAATTACTGAAAGCGGCGATGGATCACATTTTGACCAACCCCCTCCCTGTAATTTTCAAAATATCCCAAACATACCAAATTCGACGCTTGAGACATATTTTAGAGCCAAATTCTGGCTCTCTGCACGTATTCGCAGCTTGAGACTTCGACTTTTTATACAGAAAATATGCCAATTACTGAGAGCAGCGATGAGTCAAATTTGCCCAAAACCCCCCTGCAGATTTGAAAATATCCAAAACATCCCAAATTCGACCCTTGAGTCATATTTTGGATAAAAATTCTGGCTTTCTGCAAGTATTCGCAGTTTGAAATTACGACTTTTTATACCGAAAATATGCCAATTACTGCAAGCGGCATTGTATAATATTTTGCCCAAACCCTCCCTGCAGTTTTCAAAATATCCCAAACATCCCAAATTCGACCCCTTGAACAATATATTGAAGCCAAAATCTGGCTCTCTGCACGTATTCGCAGTTTGAAGTTACGACTTTTTACACCGAAAATATGCCAATGACTGTGAGCGGAGATGGGTCACATTTTACCCAAACCCCCCCTGAAGTTTTCAAAATATCGTAAAAATCCCAAATTAGACCCTTGAGCTATATTTTGGAGCTACATTCTGGCTTTCTGAACGTATTCGAAGTTTGAAATTACGAATTTTTATACCGAAAATATGCCAATTACTGAAAGCGGCGATGGATCACATTTTGCCCTAAACCCTCCCTAAAATTTTCAAAATATCCCAAACATCCCAAATTCGACGCTTGAGCCATATTTTGGAGCCAAATTCTGGCTCTCTGCACGTATTTGCAGTTTGAAATTTCAACTTTTTATACCGAAATTATCCAGATTACTGAGAGCCGCGATGGGTTACATTTTGCTAAAACCCCCCTGCAGTTTTCAAAATATCCCAAACATCCCCAATTCGACCTTTGAGCCATATTTTGGCGCCAAAATCTGGCTCTCTGCACGAATTCGCAGTTTGAAATTACGATTTTTATACCGAAAATATGCCAATTAATGAAAGCGGCGATGGATCAAATTTTGTCCAAACCCTCCCTGCAGTTTTCAAAATATCTAAAACTTCCCAAATTCGACCCTTGAGCCATATCTTGGAGCCAACTTCTGGCTCTCAGCACGTATTCGCAGTAAGAAATTTCGACTTTTTACACCGAAAATATGCCAATTACTGTGAGCGGCGACGGGCCACATTTTGCCCAAACCCCCCTGCAATTTTCAAAACATCCCAAACATCCCAAATTCGACCCTTGAGCCATATGTTGGAGCAAAATTCTGGCTCTCTGCACGTATTCCCAGTTTGAAATTACGACTTTTTATAACGAAAATATGCCAATTACTGAATGCGGCGATGGATCACGTTTTGCCCCAACCCCTCCCTGCCGTTTTCAAAATATCCCAAATATCCGAAATTCGACGCTTTAGCCATATTTTGGAGCCAAATTCTTGTTCTCTGCACGTAATCGCAGTTTGAAATTACGAATTTTTATACGGAAAATATGCCAGTTACTGAAATCGGCGATGGATCACATTTTGCCCAAACTCTCCCTGCAGTTTTCAAAATATTTCAAACATCCCAAATTTGACGCTTGAGCCATTTTTTGGAGCCATATTCTGCCTCTCTGCACGTATTTGCAGTTTGAAATTACGACATTTTATACCGAAAATAGGCCAATTACTGAGATCGGCAATTGATAATTTTTTGCCCAAACCCTCTCTGCACTTTTCAAAATATCCAAAACATCCCAAATTCGACCCATGAGCCATATTTTGGAGAAAAATTCTGGCTTTCTGCACGTATTCGCAGTTTGAAATTACGACTTTTTATACCGAAAATATGCCAATTACTGAAAGCGGCGTTGGATAATCTTTTGCCCAAACCCTCCCTGCAGTTTTCAAAATATCGCAAACATCCCAAATTCGACCCCTTGAACTATATATTGGAGCCAAAATCTGGCTCTCTGCATGTATTCGCAGTTTGAAATTACGACTTTTTATACCGAAAATATGCAAATTTCTGAGAGCAGCGATGGAGCACACTTTGCCCAAAGCCCCACTACAGTTTTCAAAATATTCCAAACATCCCAAATTCGACGCTTGAGCCATATTTTGGAGCAAATTCTGGCTCTCTGCACGTATTCGCCGTTTGAAATTACGAATTTTTATACCGAGAAAATGCAAATTTCTGAGAGCAGCGATGGGTCAAATTTTGCCCAAACAGCCCCTGCAGTTTTCAAAATATCCTAAACATCCAAAATTCGACCCTTGAGGAATATTTTGGAGCCAAATTCTGCCTCTCTGCACGTATTCGCCGTTTGAAATATCGACTTTTTATACCGAAAATATGCAAATTTCTGAGAGCAGCGAAGGACCACACTTTGTCCAAACCCCCCCCTGCAGTTTTCAAAATATCCCAAAGATCCCAAATTCGATGATTGAGCCATATTTTTGAGCCAAATTCTGGCTCTCTGCACGTATTTGCAGTCTGAAATTACGTCTTTTTATACCGAAAATATGCCAATTACTGAGATAGGCAATGGATCAAATTTTGCCCAAACCTTCTCTGCAGTTTTCAAAATATCCCAAACATCCCAAATTCGAAGCTTGAGCAATATTTTGGAGCCAAATTCTGGCTCTTTGCACGTATTCGCAGTTTGAAATTACGGCTTTTTATACCGAAAATATGTTAATTACTGAGACCGGCGATGGGTCACATTTTGGCTAAACCATTCCCCTGCAGTTTTCAAAATATCCCAAACATCCCAAATTCGAAGCTTGAGCAATATTTTGGAGCCAAATTCTGGCTCTTTGCACGTATTCGCAGTTAGAAATTACGACTTTTTATACCGAAAATATGTTAATTACCGAGACCGGCGATGGGTCACATTTTGGCCAAACCATCCCCCTGCAGTTTTCAAAATATCCCAAACATCCCAAATTCGACCCTTGAGCAATATTTTGGAGCCAAATTCTCGCTCTCTGAACGTATTAGCAGTTTGAACTTCCGACTTTTATAGCGAAAATATGCCAATTTCTGAGAGCAGCGATGGGTCACATTTTGGCCAAACCATCCCCCTGCAGTTTTCAAAAAATCCCAAACGTCCCAAATTCGACCCTTGAGCCATATTTTGGAACCAAATTCTGGCTCTTTGCACGTATTCGCTGTGTTAAATATCGAATTTTTATACCGAAAATATGCAAATTTCTGAGAGCAGCGATGGACCTCACTTTGCCCAAACCCCCCCTGCAGTTTTCAAAATATTCCAAACATCCCAAATTCGACGCTTGAGCCATATTTTGGAGCCAAATTCTGGCTCTCTTCACGTATTCGCAGTATTACATTACGACTTTTTATACCGAAAATATGCAATTACTGAAAGCGGCGATGGATCACATTTTACCCAAACCCTCCCTGCAGTTTTCAAAATATCCCAAACATTCCAAATTCGACGCCTGAGGAATATTTTGGAGCCAAATTCTGGCTCTCTGCACGTATTCGCAGTTTGATATTACGAATTTTATACCGAAAATATGCCAATTACTGAGACCGGCGATGGTCACATTTTGCCCAAATCCACCATGCAGTTTTCAAAATATCCCAAAGATCCCAAATTCGACGATTGAGCAATGTTTTTGAGCCAAATTCTGGCTCTCTGCAGGGATTTCCAGTTTGAACTTTCGAATTTTATAGCGAAAATATGCCAATTACTGTGAGTGGCGATGGGTCACATTAGTAGTGTAAAGTGCGACTAGAACCGCGCACACCATCTGCCCAGGTGGCTCTATAGAGTCAGCTGGGCAGGTGGTGCGCAGGTGTCTAGTCGCACAGGGTTTGGGGGGAATTTTCCCGGAAGTTTGGCGCGTGTCGGACGCGTGTGAGCGTCCGGTGTTAGGGTATGTGGTCAGGAAAGATAGCTGGTCATGTTGTTGCGGGTGTAGGAGAGTATGTGGGTTATGTGGTAGAGTAAGAAATACAAGGATAAGAGTGGAAAGAGGAGGGGAAGATAAGTATGTGGGCATGTGTACATCATCTCTTAGGTTTCCCGGATGTTATGACGCGTGGCTTCCGGCCAGGCGTCACTTGAGAGAGTCATGTTGGGTAGGGGCTGGAAGCTAAGTGGATGGTATGTGGTCATGTAGGGAGGAGGAGGAGTATGTAGGTTATGTTGTGAAGGGAGGGGGGAGCCCCCATACCTGAGAGGATATCAATGACGTCCATTAGTTCTCCCCCTACATGGGCAGGAAGTGTTGAGGGGAGCGTGAGAGCCGGGTCTTAAGATTGGAGGGGGAGAAGGAGGGGAAAGGGAGGTAACAGCTGGCAGTGGGTTTGTGTGTGAAAGTAGTCATTATTTTTTCTTAAAGAATGACAGTTTTATGTACCCTCCCTGCTTCCAGAGCGCTAAGGATATGTGGGCTATACCTACCACGTAGCTATGAGGAGTGACACCACATGTCCACATGGGTTACCTCTTCAAAGGCTGAGGTCTAACTGTTGCGAATGTCATCATCAACCTCTAACATAGTCAGTCAGTCATACCACCCCCCCCCCTCTCCCCTCCCCCCCTCTTCCCCCCCTCCCCCACCCCCTCCATCCACATAGCAGGACATACCCACATACCATCACCACCACCACACTGCTGGGAGTGACAGCAATATGGCATACCATACTCTCTCATGACACAGCTCTCACCAGCACATAGCGTTGAGTGTGACAATGTTCTTTCTCAAAGGTGAACCATGAGCGCAACATACAAATTCCAAAATGCAGTCCTGGGAGTTTGACACACATTGATTAACAAGCTATCTGATTATTTATACAGCTTCTCGCTCTCTACATTATATGCGGGTTACATAGTGTGTCAAGAACTCTCTCTCAGTCTCTCTCTCTGTCTCTCTCTCTGTCTCTCTCTCTGTCTCTCTCTCTGTCTCTCTCTCTGTCTCTCTCTCTGTCTCTCTCTCTGTCTCTCTCTCTGTCTCTCTCTCTGTCTCTCTCTCTGTCTCTCTCTCTGTCTCTCTCTCTGTCTCTCTCTCTCTCTGTCTCTCTCTCTCTCTGTCTCTCTCTCTCTCTGTCTCTCTCTCTCTCTGTCTCTCTCTCTCTCTGTCTCTCTCTCTCTCTGTCTCTCTCTCTCTCTGTCTCTCTCTCTCTCTGTCTCTCTCTCTCTCTGTCTCTCTCTCTCTCTGTCTCTCTCTCTCTCTGTCTCTCTCTCTCTCTGTCTCTCTCTCTCTCTGTCTCTCTCTCTCTCTGTCTCTCTCTCTCTCTGTCTCTCTCTCTCTCTGTCTCTCTCTCTCTCTGTCTCTCTCTCTCTCTGTCTCTCTCTCTCTCTCTGTCTCTCTCTCTCTCTGTCTCTCTCTCTCTCTCTGTCTCTCTCTCTCTCTCTGTCTCTCTCTCTCTCTGTCTCTCTCTCTCTCTCTGTCTCTCTCTCTCTCTCTGTCTCTCTCTCTCTCTCTGTCTCTCTCTCTCTCTCTGTCTCTCTCTCTCTCTGTCTCTCTCTCTCTCTCTGTCTCTCTCTCTCTCTCTGTCTCTCTCTCTCTCTCTGTCTCTCTCTCTCTCTCTGTCTCTCTCTCTCTCTCTGTCTCTCTCTCTCTCTCTGTCTCTCTCTCTCTCTCTGTCTCTCTCTCTCTCTCTGTCTCTCTCTCTCTCTCTGTCTCTCTCTCTCTCTGTCTCTCTCTCTCTCTGTCTCTCTCTCTCTCTGTCTCTCTCTCTCTCTGTCTCTCTCTCTCTCTGTCTCTCTCTCTCTCTGTCTCTCTCTCTCTCTGTCTCTCTCTCTCTCTGTCTCTCTCTCTCTCTGTCTCTCTCTCTCTCTGTCTCTCTCTCTCTCTGTCTCTCTCTCTCTCTGTCTCTCTCTCTCTCTGTCTCTCTCTCTCTCTGTCTCTCTCTCTCTCTGTCTCTCTCTCTCTCTGTCTCTCTCTCTCTCTGTCTCTCTCTCTCTCTCTGTCTCTCTCTCTCTCTGTCTCTCTCTCTCTCTGTCTCTCTCTCTCTCTGTCTCTCTCTCTCTCTGTCTCTCTCTCTCTCTGTCTCTCTCTCTCTCTGTCTCTCTCTCTCTCTGTCTCTCTCTCTCTCTGTCTCTCTCTCTCTCTGTCTCTCTCTCTCTCTGTCTCTCTCTCTCTCTGTCTCTCTCTCTCTCTGTCTCTCTCTCTCTCTGTCTCTCTCTCTCTCTGTCTCTCTCTCTCTCTGTCTCTCTCTCTCTCTGTCTCTCTCTCTCTCTGTCTCTCTCTCTCTCTGTCTCTCTCTCTCTGTCTCTCTCTCTCTCTGTCTCTCTCTCTCTCTGTCTCTCTCTCTCTCTGTCTCTCTCTCTCTGTCTCTCTCTCTCTCTGTCTCTCTCTCTCTGTCTCTCTCTCTCTCTCTGTCTCTCTCTCTCTCTCTCTGTCTCTCTCTCTCTCTGTCTCTCTCTCTCTCTGTCTCTCTCTCTCTCTGTCTCTCTCTCTCTCTGTCTCTCTCTCTCTCTGTCTCTCTCTCTCTCTGTCTCTCTCTCTCTCTGTCTCTCTCTCTCTCTGTCTCTCTCTCTCTCTCTGTCTCTCTCTCTCTCTCTGTCTCTCTCTCTCTCTCTGTCTCTCTCTCTCTCTCTGTCTCTCTCTCTCTCTCTGTCTCTCTCTCTCTCTCTGTCTCTCTCTCTCTCTCTGTCTCTCTCTCTCTCTCTGTCTCTCTCTCTCTCTGTCTCTCTCTCTCTCTCTGTCTCTCTCTCTCTCTCTGTCTCTCTCTCTCTCTCTGTCTCTCTCTCTCTCTCTGTCTCTCTCTCTCTCTCTGTCTCTCTCTCTCTCTCTGTCTCTCTCTCTCTCTCTGTCTCTCTCTCTCTCTCTGTCTCTCTCTCTCTCTCTGTCTCTCTCTCTCTCTCTGTCTCTCTCTCTCTCTCTGTCTCTCTCTCTCTCTCTGTCTCTCTCTCTCTCTCTGTCTCTCTCTCTCTCTCTGTCTCTCTCTCTCTCTCTGTCTCTCTCTCTCTCTCTGTCTCTCTCTCTCTCTCTGTCTCTCTCTCTCTCTCTGTCTCTCTCTCTCTCTCTGTCTCTCTCTCTCTCTCTGTCTCTCTCTCTCTCTCTGTCTCTCTCTCTCTCTCTGTCTCTCTCTCTCTCTCTGTCTCTCTCTCTCTCTCTGTCTCTCTCTCTCTCTCTGTCTCTCTCTCTCTCTCTGTCTCTCTCTCTCTCTCTGTCTCTCTCTCTCTCTCTGTCTCTCTCTCTCTCTCTGTCTCTCTCTCTCTCTCTGTCTCTCTCTCTCTCTCTGTCTCTCTCTCTCTCTCTGTCTCTCTCTCTCTCTCTGTCTCTCTCTCTCTCTCTGTCTCTCTCTCTCTCTCTGTCTCTCTCTCTCTCTCTGTCTCTCTCTCTCTCTCTGTCTCTCTCTCTCTCTGTCTCTCTCTCTCTCTGTCTCTCTCTCTCTCTGTCTCTCTCTCTCTCTGTCTCTCTCTCTCTCTGTCTCTCTCTCTCTCTGTCTCTCTCTCTCTCTGTCTCTCTCTCTCTCTGTCTCTCTCTCTCTCTGTCTCTCTCTCTCTCTGTCTCTCTCTCTCTCTGTCTCTCTCTCTCTCTGTCTCTCTCTCTCTCTGTCTCTCTCTCTCTCTGTCTCTCTCTCTCTCTGTCTCTCTCTCTCTCTGTCTCTCTCTCTCTCTGTCTCTCTCTCTCTCTGTCTCTCTCTCTCTCTGTCTCTCTCTCTCTCTGTCTCTCTCTCTCTCTGTCTCTCTCTCTCTCTGTCTCTCTCTCTCTCTGTCTCTCTCTCTCTCTGTCTCTCTCTCTCTCTGTCTCTCTCTCTCTCTGTCTCTCTCTCTCTCTGTCTCTCTCTCTCTCTGTCTCTCTCTCTCTCTGTCTCTCTCTCTCTCTGTCTCTCTCTCTCTCTGTCTCTCTCTCTCTCTGTCTCTCTCTCTCTCTGTCTCTCTCTCTCTCTGTCTCTCTCTCTCTCTGTCTCTCTCTCTCTCTGTCTCTCTCTCTCTCTGTCTCTCTCTCTCTCTGTCTCTCTCTCTCTCTGTCTCTCTCTCTCTCTGTCTCTCTCTCTCTCTGTCTCTCTCTCTCTCTGTCTCTCTCTCTCTCTGTCTCTCTCTCTCTCTGTCTCTCTCTCTCTCTGTCTCTCTCTCTCTCTGTCTCTCTCTCTCTCTGTCTCTCTCTCTCTCTGTCTCTCTCTCTCTCTGTCTCTCTCTCTCTCTGTCTCTCTCTCTCTCTGTCTCTCTCTCTCTCTGTCTCTCTCTCTCTCTGTCTCTCTCTCTCTCTGTCTCTCTCTCTCTCTGTCTCTCTCTCTCTCTGTCTCTCTCTCTCTCTGTCTCTCTCTCTCTCTGTCTCTCTCTCTCTCTGTCTCTCTCTCTCTCTGTCTCTCTCTCTCTCTGTCTCTCTCTCTCTCTGTCTCTCTCTCTCTCTGTCTCTCTCTCTCTCTGTCTCTCTCTCTCTCTGTCTCTCTCTCTCTCTGTCTCTCTCTCTCTCTGTCTCTCTCTCTCTCTGTCTCTCTCTCTCTCTGTCTCTCTCTCTCTCTGTCTCTCTCTCTCTCTGTCTCTCTCTCTCTCTGTCTCTCTCTCTCTCTGTCTCTCTCTCTCTCTGTCTCTCTCTCTCTCTGTCTCTCTCTCTCTCTGTCTCTCTCTCTCTCTGTCTCTCTCTCTCTCTGTCTCTCTCTCTCTCTGTCTCTCTCTCTCTCTGTCTCTCTCTCTCTCTGTCTCTCTCTCTCTCTGTCTCTCTCTCTCTCTGTCTCTCTCTCTCTCTGTCTCTCTCTCTCTCTGTCTCTCTCTCTCTCTGTCTCTCTCTCTCTCTGTCTCTCTCTCTCTCTGTCTCTCTCTCTCTCTGTCTCTCTCTCTCTCTGTCTCTCTCTCTCTCTGTCTCTCTCTCTCTCTGTCTCTCTCTCTCTGTCTCTCTCTCTCTCTGTCTCTCTCTCTCTCTGTCTCTCTCTCTCTCTGTCTCTCTCTCTCTCTGTCTCTCTCTCTCTCTGTCTCTCTCTCTCTCTGTCTCTCTCTCTCTCTGTCTCTCTCTCTCTCTGTCTCTCTCTCTCTCTGTCTCTCTCTCTCTCTGTCTCTCTCTCTCTCTGTCTCTCTCTCTCTCTGTCTCTCTCTCTCTGTCTCTCTCTCTCTCTGTCTCTCTCTCTCTCTGTCTCTCTCTCTCTCTGTCTCTCTCTCTCTCTGTCTCTCTCTCTCTCTGTCTCTCTCTCTCTCTGTCTCTCTCTCTCTCTGTCTCTCTCTCTCTCTGTCTCTCTCTCTCTCTGTCTCTCTCTCTCTCTGTCTCTCTCTCTCTCTGTCTCTCTCTCTCTCTGTCTCTCTCTCTCTCTGTCTCTCTCTCTCTCTGTCTCTCTCTCTCTCTGTCTCTCTCTCTCTCTGTCTCTCTCTCTCTCTGTCTCTCTCTCTCTCTGTCTCTCTCTCTCTCTGTCTCTCTCTCTCTCTGTCTCTCTCTCTCTCTGTCTCTCTCTCTCTCTGTCTCTCTCTCTCTCTGTCTCTCTCTCTCTCTGTCTCTCTCTCTCTCTGTCTCTCTCT
>NC_091174.1:45771670-45794170 GCF_040958095.1 Procambarus clarkii | reverse complement strand
TAGCGTTTGAAAATGTATGCAAGTCTAGACAATCTCCTATAGCCCTTACATTCTAACACAAATAAAAATATTAGCACACGATTGCATCGCATTATATCATCATTAAGTAACGTAGAGATCAACTTTCTGGCTGTTGTCCGAATATCATTATTGAAATGTGAACTCATTTAGCCAAACACAATATCTCCATTACATCTCATAGCATATGAATATTACGGTATACCAGTTTTAACCCCCTATAACACAATGTAACGTAACGTAACGTAACGTAACGCAAATCAACTTTCTACAGACCAAATATCGTTTTTAAATGAAAGTATGACTTAGTCCATCTTCATTACATCTCTCACCATATAAAATATTGACCTATACCAGTTTAGCCCTCTGTAACACAATGTAACGTAACGTAACGTAACGCAATCAACTTTTGCAGCCCAAAATGACATTTTTTAAATAAAAGTATGACTTAGTCCATCTTCGTTACATCTCTCACCATATAGACATATGGTGTTAGCATAATATGTGAAAAAAATAGTTGATTTCAATTCTTAGCTTGTTCTTCACATGTTCAGTGTTCGTTCTTGTATTCCCTATGTTCCTTATCATGTTTCCATATTCTCTATAAGTTCATATTCCCTGCATGCTCACTCTATTCATCAACTTTTTCTTACATGTTTTCTGCGTTCACTGTATGTTCACTGTGTTCATTCCATGTTCTACAAATGTTCACAGCATGCTTAGTTCAATTCTTTTCACCTGTTTTTCTCAATTTTTTTTCTGTTTTCTACCATTTTCCCAGTATGTTCACTATGTTCTTTGTCAGGTTTTCATGTACATCATATGTTCTCTGTATAACTTTTATACTCAATATTCATGTTCTCAATGTTCTTAGCTTGTTCTTCACACGTTCAGTGTTCATTCTTGTATTCCCTATGTTCCTTATCATGTTTTCGTATTCTCTATAAGTTCATATTCCCTGCATGTTCACTCTATTCATCAACTTTTTCTTACATTTTTCTGTGTTCACCGTATGTTCACTGTGTTCATTCCCCTACTTAACCTCAATTTTTTTTATGTTCTTTGTTTCTTTAAACCAATTTGTTTCTTCCATTCACTAACTAGTTCTTTGTCAAATAATATTATACGGCAATACAGTCCCCTCAACAATTTTAGTCATCAAGTTTTATTTACAAAACTATGTCAAAGTAATTCTCATCGTCGTCAACTTAATAGTTCTACCAACCCCGTTCTTAAACAAATCTACACTTTATTCAGTTCCAAATTTACAAAGACAAACCTTTCTTGTAACTTCGTAACTAAAAATCTTTCGCCAATCAACTAAAAATCTTTCGCCAATCAACTAAAACATAGTCACTTTCCTCATTTCTCAACTAAACTTATTATCCAATCAACCAAAAAATAGTCAAAGGTATCTTTCCAACGCTGTTCATAACTAAACTTATTCCCTAGTCATCAGAAAAATAACCGTGTTCTTCATGTTTCATTGTCATTTCATAACTAAAATTATCCATCAATCAACAGAAATAGTCATATGCATCATTGTTCCTAACTAAAATTATATGTCGTTAAGTAAGAAATATAGTCAAAGACACTCTTCGAGACATCAAGGACTTACTCAAAGACATCAAAGTTACTCTTCATTACATCAAAGACTCATTCAAATACTACTCATGTTCTCAGAAGTCATTCCCAAAGTCATCACTGATTTTCTCAGTCACCAAAGTTATTCTCTGAGTGAACAAAATACTACTCATGTTCTCAAAAGACATTCTCAAAGTCAACAAAGTTATTCAAAGAGCTAACAAAAGTTATTCTCGGAGTCACCTTCGTTCTTCAGAGAAACTTTCCAAAACATCTTTGTTCATCAAAGTTATTCTCGGAGTCATCAAAGGTAATCTCTAACTCACTTTGGTCATTAAAGTTAATTTCTATGTTATAAAAGTTTGTCTCAGAGACATCTAAGTTAATCTTAGAGTTATCGAATGTAATCTCTAACTCACTTTTGTTCATCAAAGTTGATCTCAGAGTTAACAAAGGTAATCTCTAACTCACTCTCGTTCATCAAAGTTGTTTCAAAGTCATCAAAGTTAATCTCAGAGTTATCCAAAGATATTCTCATGTCCACAAAGTTATTCCAAGAGACGTCAAAGTCAATCTCAGACATCTTCGTTCATAAAAGTTATTCTCAGAGACAACTAAAGTTATTCTCTAAGAGCTATCAAAAGTTATTCTCAGTCAAGATATGTTATTCTCTAAGTAACCTTCCGTTCATCAAAGACATTCTCTAAGCTCTCAAAGTTATTCTCTAAGACAACAAAGTCATTCTCAGAGTCATCAAAAGTTATTCTCAGACTCACCTTCGTTATTCAAAGAAGCCTTCTGAGACATCCTCGTTCAACAAAACTGACCTCAGAGCCATCAAAAAGTTAAATACAGTCATCAAAGTTATTCTCTAAGTAACTTTTCGTTCATCAGAGAAGCTTTCGAAGACATCTTTGTTCATCAAAGTTGTTCTCTAAGACATCAATGTTGTTCTCTAAGACATCAATCTTGTTCTCTAAATCATAAAAGTTAATCTCTAAGGCACCTTCGTCTACTAGAGAAACTTTCCAATCCATCTTCGTTGATCAAAGTTATTCTCAGAATCATCAAAGAGATCTCTAATTCACCTTCGTTCACCAAAAGTTGTTCTCTAAGACACATTCGTTCATCAAAGAAACTCTCCGTCCATCATGTTATTCTTCAAGACATCTTCAGTCATAAAATTTCTTTCCAAAATGTAACTAGTTCAGCTTTTCATACCAAACCCGCGCTTCTGTTAAAATATATTTTCTTAGTCACTTTACCCTAAAACTGTTCTCAGAACTACACTCTCCAAATACTACGTAACTTATCCTCTCCACCCAATGTTACTTAGTTAGCGCAACGTTCCTAAACCTGACTTTACCTATCCTAACTTAACTTACCTTACCTTTACCTATCGTACCTAACTTAACCTGCATAACCTAACTTTACCGATCCTAACAGGACTTACCTTACATTACTTATCTTACTTAACTTAACCTGCACAACCTAACTTACATAACTTATCTTACCTATCCTAAAGTAACATAACTTGCTTTACGTAACTTAATCTACATTCCCAAACTGCTGTATCCTAACTTATCTAGTCCAAACCAGCCATGATCTAACTTACATAATTATTCCTGCTTGTCTTTTGTGTTTCGTCAATCATTGTCTCATATTCATTTACTCATTTCAAGGGTTAATTTCTCAAATGGACATTTTTGCATTTCAAGTGTTATTTGTTGAAGATTGTGTGTTTTACCATTTCAAAGGATTTTTGGTATATATGGGAATTTACTCGTTTCAAGGGCAAATTTCTAAAATGGTCATTTTTGCAGATCAAGGGTTATTTGTTAAAGTTCATCAAGTTGCTCATAAGTTGTATTTATTATGTTTGTTATTATTTATTTATTCGTATTCCCCAACCTTTTAACCTAACCTTTCAGATGTAGTTTATGGTGTTTTTGACAGATTTGTTGAATATATTATCCTTTTCCTAACCTTTCAGTTGTAGTTTTGTTTCTCCTTTTTACCCAAACCCACCATCCCACTTAACCTTCTTTCTCAAATTCAAGTCTAGTGCTCCCATGCTCTTCCTCCCCCCTCTCTCTTACTCTTTTCTCCTCGTTTCATGCTTTCACTCACTTGCTCTCTTGTTTTTCTTAGTAGATCTGATTCTTTACTATTGTAATTTTTATTATTACTAAGATAAAGAATGAACTTATATGTGAAAACAAAGTAAAAGAAGGAAAGAAGGTTAAGTGGGATGGTGGGTGGGATGGTGAACTTAGAGAAAACTGAAAACATGCAAATGTAGAGACATGCCCTCCACATCTATTGTGTAAGTTTCATGGAAATTGAATAAAAAATGAATCAGTTTTGTAAACGTTTGTGTCAATTAAAAAAAAAAAAACAGAAATTAATAAAGTCTAAGGTTCTAAAATCTGTGGCTGAGGTTGACATCAACCACTTTTCTCCAAAATTGGCATCCGTACAGATAGGCTTACGTACAGTCAGATGTGTAAGTTTTATGCAAATCGCCCGAAAAAAATAAAAAAAAATTGAAAAAAAAATACATTTTTTTTTTCTTAAATTTTTTTTCCATTTAAACTAATTATAATATTTGTTTAATATATGCTATTGTGATAGCAAAGAGTCATAGCTATGATTTCAGTTGACACTTTTGATTGATAATCGATTTTGACCATTATGGCATAATTTTCACAACTACTTCAATATTTTTTTTCTCCCTTCCTATTTATGCTACGATGCTAAAACTTGGACCAGATGAAACACCTTTCATATAGAACTTGTCAAAAAAGTTTGATAGAAATCGAACGAGTTTTCATTTATTGCATTTTTGGGGCAAATTGAAATCCTAATGCCCCCTTAACCCAACCAAATGTAATGTAATGAAGATAGGTGAAGGGAGCAGTAGGCCAAATACAAGGTAACATCTGGGAGAGCAAATTCTTCAGGAGTCAGAGAAAGAAAAAGACTTGGGAGTTGATATCACGCCAGACCTGTCTCCTGCAGCACATATCAAGAGGATAACATCAGCGGCATATGCCAGGCTGGCCAACATACGAACGGCATTCAGAAACTTGTGTAAAGAATCATTCAGAACTTTGTATACCACATATGTCAGGCCAATCCTGAAGTATGCAGCCCCAGCATGGAGTCCATATCTAGTCAAGAAAAAGACTAAACTGGAAAAGATTCAAAGGTTTGCCACCAGACTAGTACCCGAGTTGTGAGGTATGAGCTACGAGGAGAGACTACGGGAATTAAACCTCACTTCGCTGGAAGACAGAAGAGTTACAGAGAATGATCACCACATTCAAGATTCTCAAGGGAATTGATAGGGTAGATACAGACAGGCTATTTAACACAAGGGGCACACGCACTAGGGGACACAGGTGGGAACTGAGCGCCCAAATGAGCCACAGAGATATTAGAAAGAACTTTTTTAGTGTCAGAGTGGTTGACAAATGGAATGCATTAGGAGATGATGTGGTGAAGGCTGACTCCATACACAGTTTCAAGTGTAGATATGATAGAGCTCAATAGGTTTAGGAATCTGTACACATGTTGATTGACGGTTGAGAGGCGGGACCAAAGAGCCAGAGCTCAACCCCCACAAACACAACTAGGTGAGTACTTGTCATACACATCCCCACCCCACACACTGGTCATACACACCCCACCCCACACACTGGTCATACACACCCCCACCCCACACACTGGTCATACACTTCCCACCCCACACACCGGTCATACACCCCTCACCCCACACACTGGTCATACACACCCCCACCCCACACACTGGTCATACACCCCCACACACTGGTCATACACACCCCCACCCCACACACTGGTCATACACACCCCCACCCCACACACTGGTCATACACACCCCACCCCACACACTGGTCATACACACCCCCACCCCACACACTGGTCATACACACTCCCACCCCACACACTGGTCATACACACCTCCACCCCACACACTGGTCATTCACACCCCCACCCCACACACTGGTCATACACACCCCCACCCCACACAATGGTCATACACCCACCCACCTCACACACTGGTCATACAGCCCCCCATCCCACACACTGGTCATACACACCCCACACCACACACTGGTAGGGTGTGGAGTGGAGTCACACAGGGCTCTGTACTCGTTCCTATCTTGTTTCTGATATATGTAAATGATCTCCCGGAGGGTATAGATTCATTTCTCTCAATGTTTGCGGACGATGCCAAAATTATGAGAAGGATTAAGACAGAAGAGGACTGTTTGAGGCTTCAAGAAGACCTAGACAAACTGAAGGAATGGTCGAACATTTGGTTGTTAGAGTTTAACCCAACAAAATGTAATGTAATGAAGATAGTTGAAGGGAGCAGGAGGCCAAATGCAAGGTATCATCTACGAGAGCAAATTCTTCAGGAGTCAGAGAAAAAAAAAGACTTGGGAGTTGATATCACGACAGACCTGTCTCTTGCAGCACATATCAAGAGGATAACATCAGCGGCCTATGCCAGGCTGGCCAACATACGGACGACATTCAGAATCTTGTGTAAAGAATCATTCAGAACTTTGTATACCACATATGTCAGGCCAATCCTGGAGTATGCAGCCCCAGCATGGAGTCCATATCTAGTCAAGGATAAGACTAAACTGGAAAAGGTTCAAAGGTTTGCCACCAGACTAGTACCCGAGCTGAGAGGTATGAGCTACGAGGAGAGACAACGGGAATTGAACCTCACTTCGCTGGAAGACAGAAGAGTTAGAGAGAATGATCACCACATTCAAGATTCTCAAGGGAATTGATAGGGTATACACACCCTAGGGTATAGGGTAGGGAATTGATACACACCCCCACCCCACACACTGATCATACACAAGCCCACCCCACACACTGGTCATACACACTCTCACCCCACACACTGATCATACACAAGCCCACCCCACACACTGGTCATACACACTCCCACCCCACACACTGGTCATACACACCCCCACCCCACACACTGATCATACACAAGCCCACCCCACACACTGGTCATACACACTCTCACCCCACACACTGGTCATACACACCCCCACCCCACACACTGATCATACACAAGCCCACCCCACACACTGGTCACACACACTCCCACCCCACACACTGGTCATACACACCCCCATCCCACACACTGGTCATACACACCAACACCCCACACACTGGTCATACACACCCCCACAGCACACACTGGTCAAACACACCCCCACAGCACACACTGGTCATACACACCCCCACCCCACACACTGGTCATTCACATCCAATCCCCCATACACTGGTCATACACACCCCCACCACACACACTTGTCATACACACCCCCACCCCACACACTGGTCATACACACCCCCACCCAACACACTGGTCATACACATCCAAACCCCCATACACTGGTCATACACACCCCATCCCACACACTGGTCATACACACCCCCACCCCACACACTGGTCATACACACCTCCACCCCACACACTGGTCATACACACCTCCACCCCACACACTGGTCATACACCCCCACCACCTCACACACTGGTCATACACACCCCCACTCCAGACAATGGTCATACACACCCCCACTCCAGACACTGGTCATACACATCCAATCCCCCATACACTGGCCATACACACCCCCATCCCACACACTGGTCATACACATCCAATCTCCCATACACTGGCCATACACCCCCCCACCCCACCCCACACACTGATCATACACACATCCACCCCACACACTGGTCACACACACATCCACCCCACACACTGGTCACACACACCTCCACCCCACACACTGGTCATACACACTCCCACCCCACACACTGGTCATACACACTCCCACCCCACACACTGGTCATACACACCCCCACCCCACACACTGGTCATTCACACCTCCACCCCATACACTGGCCATACACACCCCCACCCCACACACTGGTCATACACATCCAATCTCCCTTACACTGGCCATACACCCCCCCACCCCACCCCACACACTGATCATACACACATCCACCCCACACACTGGTCACACACACATCCACCCCACACACTGGTCACACACACCTCCACCCCACATACTGGTCATTCACACCTCCACCCCACACACTGGTCATACACTCCCCCCACCCCACACACTGGTCATACACACCTCCACCCCACACTCTGGTCACACACACCTCCACCCCACACACTGGTCATACACACCTCCACCCCACACACTGGTCATTCAAACCTCCACCCCACACACTGGTCACACACACCTCCACCCCACACACTGGTCATTCACACCTCCACCCCACACACTGGTCATACACACCCCCACCCCACACACTGGTCATACACACTTCCACCCCACACACTGGTCATTCACACCTCCACCCCACACACTGGTCACACACACCTCCATCCCACACACTGGTCATTCACACCCCCACCCCACACACTGGTCATTCACACCTCCACCCCACACACTGGTCACACACACCTCCATCCCACAAACTGGTCATACACTCCCCCCACACACTGGTCATACACACCCCCACCCCACACACTGGTCTTACACAGCCCCACCCCACACACTGGTCATACACACTCCCACCCCAAACACTGGTCTTACACACTCCCACCCCACACACTGGTCATTCACACCTCCACCCCACACACTGGTCATTCACACCTCCACCCCACACACTGGTCACACACACATCCACCCCACACACTGGTCATACACTCCCCCCACCCCACACACTGGTCATTCACACCTCCACCCCACACACTGGTCATACACTCTCCCCACCCCACACACTGGTCATACACACCTCCACCCCACACACTGGTCATACACACTCCCACCCCACACACTGGTCATTCACACCTCCACCCCACACACTGGTCACACACACCTCCACCCCACACACTGGTCATACACACCCCCACCCCACACACTGGTCATTCACACCCCCACCCCACACACTGGTCACACACACCTCCAACCCACACACTGGTCATACACTCCCCCCACCCCACACACTGGTCATTCACACCTCCACCCCACACACTGGTCATACACTCCCCCCACCCCACACACTGATCATACACACCTCCACCCCACACACTGGTCATACACACTCCCACCCCACACACTGGTCATTCACACCTCCACCCCACACACTGGTCACACACACCTCCACCCCACACACTGGTCACACACACCCCCACCCCACACACTGGTCATACACACCTCCACCCCACACACTGGTCATACACACCTCCACCCCACACACTGGTCATACACACCTCCACCCCACACACTGGTCATACACACCTCCACCCCACACACTGGTCACACACACCCCCACCCCACAAACTGGTCACACACACCTCCACCCCACGCACTGGTCACACACACCTCCACCCCACACACTGGTCATACACACTCCCACCCCACACACTGGTCATTCACACCTCTACCCCACACACTGGTCACACACACCTCCACCCCACACACTGGTCACACACACCCCCACCCCACACACTGGTCACACACACCTCCACCTCACACACTGGTCACACACACCTCCACCCCACACACTGGTCATTCACACCTCCATCCCACACACTGGTCATACACACCCCCACCCCACACACTGGTCATACACACCCCCACCCCACACACTGGTCTTACACACCTCCCCACCCCACACACTGGTCATACACACTCCCACCCCACACACTGGTCTTACACACCCCCACCCCACACACTGGTCATACACATTCCCACCCCACACACACACACTGGTCATACACACTCCCACCCCACACACACACTGGTCATACACACTCCCACCCCACACACTGGTCTTACACACCCCCACCCCACACTCTGGTCATACACACTCCCACCCCACACACACACTGGTCATACACACCCCCACCCCACACACTGGTCATACACATCCAAACCCCCATACACTGGTCATACACTCCCCCCATCCCACACACTGGTCATACACACCCCCACCCCACACACTGGTCATATACACCTCCATCCCACACACTGGCCATACACACCCCACCCCACACACTGGTCATACACACCTCCAACCCACACACTGGTCACACACACCTCCACCCCACACACTGGTCATACACCCCCCCACCTCACACACTGGTCATACACACCCCCACCCCACACATTGGTCATACACACCCCAACCTCACACACTGGTCATACACACCCCCACCCCACACATTGGTCATACACACCCCCACTCCAGACACTGGTCATACACACCCCCACTCCAGACACTGGTCATACACATCCAATCCCCCATACACTGGTCATACACACCCCCACCCCACACACTGGTCATACACCCACCCACCCCACACACTGGTCATACAGCCCCCCATCCCACACACTGGTCATACACACCCCACACCACACACTGGTGGGGTGTGGAGTGGAGTCACACAGGGCTCTGTACTCGTTCCTATCTTGTTTCTGATATATGGAAATGATCTTCCGGAGGGTATAGATTCATTTCTCTCAATGTTTGCGGACGATGCCAAAATTATGAGAAGGATTAAGACAGAAGAGGACTTTTTGAGGCTTCAAAAAGACCTCTTCAAACTGAAAGATTGGTCGAACAAGTGGTTGTTAGAGTTTAACCAAACCAAATGTAATGAAATGAAGATAGGTGAAGGGAGCAGGAGGCCAAATGCAAGGTATCATCTGAGAGAGTAAATTCTTCAGGAGTCAGAGAAAGAAAAAGACTTGGGAGTTGATATCACGCCAGACCTGTCTCTTGCAGCCCATATCAAGAGGATAACATCAGCGGCATATGCCAGGCTGGCCAACATACGAACGGCATTCAGAAACTTGTGTAAAGAATCATTCATAACTTTGTATACCACATATGTCAGGCCAATCCTGGAGTATGCAGCCCCAGCATGGAGTCCAAATCTAGTCAAGGATAAGACTAAACTGGAAAAGGTTCAAAGGTTTGCCACCAGACTCGTACCCGAGCTGAGAGGTATGAGCTACGAGGAGAGACTACTTGAATTAAACCTCACTTCCCTGGAAGACAGAAGAGTTAGAGAGAATGATCACCACATTCAAGATTCTCAAGGGAATTGATAGGGTAGATAAAGACTGGCTATTTAACACAAGGGGCACACGCACTAGGGAACACAGGTGGAAACTGAGCGCCCAATTGAGCCACAGAGATATTAGAAAGAACTTTTTTAGTGACAGAGTGGTTGACAAATGGAATGCATTAGGAGGTGACGTGGTGAAGGCTGACTCCATACACAGTTTCAGGTGTAGATATGATAGAGCTCAATAGGCTTAGGAATCTGTACACCTGTTGATTGACGGTTGAGAGGCGGGACCAAAGACCCAGAGCTCAACCACCACAAACACAACTAGGTGAGTACAGGTCATACACACCCCCACCCCACACACTGGTCATACACACCCCACCCCACACACTGGACATACACACCCCCACCCCACACACTGGTCATACACCCCCCACCCCACACACTGGTCGTACCCCCCCACCCCACACATTGGTTATTCACACCTCCACCCAACACACTGGTCATTCACACCCCCACCCCACACACTGGTCATACACCCCCCACCCCACACACTGGTCACACACACCCCCACCCCACACAGTGGTCATACACACCCCCACCCCACACACTGATCATACACAAGCCCACCCCACACACTGGTCATACACACTCTCACCCCACACACTGATCATACACAAGCCCACCCTACACACTGGTCATACACACTCCCACCCCACACACTGGTCACACACACCCCCACCCCACACACTGATCATACACAAGCCCACCCCACACACTGGTCATACACACTCTCACCCCACACACTGGTCATACACACCCCCACCCCACACACTGATCATACACAAGCCCACCCCACACACTGGTCACACACACTCCCACCCCACACACTGGTCATACACACCCCCATCATACACACTGGTCATACACACCAACACCCCACACACTGGTCATACACACCCCCACAGCACACACTGGTCAAACACACCCCCACCCCACACACTGGTCATACACACCCCCACCCCACACACTGGTCATACACACCCCCACCCCACACACTGGTCATACACACCCCCACCCCACACACTGGTCATACACACCCCCACCCCACACACTGGTCATACACACCCCCACCCCACACACTGGTCATACACACCCCCACCCCACACACTGGTCATACACACCCTCACCCCACACACTTGTCATACACACCCCCACCCCACACACTGATCATACACACCCCCACCCCACACACTGGTCATTCACATCCAATCCCCCATACACTGGTCATACACACCCCCACCACACACACTTGTCATACACACCCCCACCCCACACACTGGTCATACACACCCCCACCCCACACACTGGTCATACACATCCAAACCCCCATACACTGGTCATACACACCCCATCCCACACACTGGTCATACACACCCCCACCCCACACACTGGTCATATACACCCCCACCCCACACACTGGTCATATACACCTCCACCCCACACACTGGTCATACACACCCCACCCCACACACTGGTCATACACACCTCCACCCCACACACTGGTCATACACACCTCCACCCCACACACTGGTCATACACCCCCCCACCTCACACACTGGTCATACACACCCCCACTCCAGACACTGGTCATACACACCCCCACTCCAGACACTGGTCATACACATCCAATCCCCCATACACTGGCCATACACACCCCCAATCCCACACACTGGTCATACACATCCAATCCCTCATACACTGGCCATACACCCCCCACCCCACCCCACACACTGATCATACACACATCCACCCCACACACTGGTCACACACACATCCACCCCAAACACTGGTCACACACACCTCCACCCCACACACTGGTCATACACACTCCCACCCCACACACTGGTCATACACACTCCCACCCCACACACTGGTCATACACACCCCCACCCCACACACTGGTCATTCACACCTCCACCCCATACACTGGCCATACACCCCCCCACCCCACCCCACACACTGATCATACACACATCCACCCCACACACTGGTCACACACACCTCCACCCCACATACTGGTCATTCACACCTCCACCCCACACACTGGTCATACACTCCCCCCACCCCACTCACTGGTCATTCACACCTCCACCCCACACACTGGTCACACACACCTCCACCCCACACACTGGTAATTCACACCTCCACCCCACACACTGGTCATACACACCCCCACCCCACACACTGGTCATACACACTCCCACCCCACACACTGGTCATTCACACCTCCACCCCACACACTGGTCACACACACCTCCATCCCACACACTGGTCATACACACCCCCACCCCACACACTGGTCATTCACACCTCCACCCCACACACTGGTCACACACACCTCCATCCCACACACTGGTCATACACTCCCCCCCACACACTGGTCATACACACCCCCACCCCACACACTGGTCTTACACACCCCCACCCCACACACTGGTCATACACACTCCCACCCCACACACTGGTCTTACACACCCCCACCCCACACACTGGTCTTACACACCCCCACCCCACACACTGGTCATACACACCCCCACCCCACACACTGGTCATTCACACCCCCACCCCACACACTGGTCACACACACCTCCACCCCACACACTGGTCATACACACTCCCACCCCACACACTGGTCACACACACCTCCACCCCACACACTGGTCATACACACTCCCACCCCACACACTGGTCATACACACCCCCACCCCACACACTGGCTATTCACACCTCCACCCCATACACTGGCCATACACCCCCCCACCCCACCCCACACACTGATCATACACACATCCACCCCACACACTGGTCACACACACATCCACCCCACACACTGGTCACACACACCTCCACCCCACATACTGGTCATTCACACCTCCACCCCACACACTGGTCATACACTCCCCCCACCCCACACACTGGTCATACACACCTCCACCCCACACTCTGGTCACACACACCTCCACCCCACACACTGGTCATACACACGTCCACCCCACACACTAGTCATTCACACCTCCACCCCACACACTGGTCACACACACCTCCACCCCACACACTGGTCATTCACACCTCCACCCCACACACTGGTCATACACACCCCCACCCCACACACTGGTCATACACACTCCCACCCCACACACTGGTCATTCACACCTCCACCCCACACACTGGTCACACACACCTCCATCCCACACACTGGTCATACACACCCCCACCCCACACACTGGTCATTCACACCTCCACCCCACACACTGGTCACACACACCTCCATCCCACACACTGGTCATACACTCCCCCCCACACACTGGTCATACACACCCCCACCCCACACACTGGTCTTACACACCCCCACCCCACACACTGGTCATACACACTCCCACCCCACACACTGGTCTTACACACTCCCACCCCCACACTGGTCATTCACACCTCCACCCCACACACTGGTCATTCACACCTCCACCCCACACACTGGTCACACACACATCCACCCCACACACTGGTCATACACTCCCCTTTCCCCACACACTGGTCATTCACACCTCCACCCCACACACTGGTCATACACTCCCCCCACCCCACACACTGGTCATACACACCTCCACCCCACACACTGGTCATACACACTCCCACCCCACACACTGGTCATTCACACCTCCACCCCACACACTGGTCACACACACCTCCACCCCACACACTGGTCATACACACCCCCACCCCACACACTGGTCATTCACACCCCCACCCCACACACTGGTCACACACACCTCCACCCCACACACTGGTCATACACTCCCCCCACCCCACACACTGGTCATTCACACCTCCACCCCACACACTGGTCATACACTCCCCCCACCCCACACACTGATCATACACACCTCCACCCCACACACTGGTCATACACACTCCCACCCCACACAATGGTCATTTACACCTCCACCCCACACACTGGTCACACACACCTCCACCCCACACACTGGTCACACACACCCCCACCCCACACACTGGTCACACACACCTCCACCCCACACACTGGTCACACACACCTCCACCCCACACACTGCTCATACACACCCCCACCCCACACATTGATCATACACACCTCCACCCCACACACTGCTCATACACACTCCCACCCCACACACTGGTCATTCACACCTCTACCCCACACACTGGTCACACACACCTCCACCCCACACACTGGTCACACACACCCCCACCCCACACACTGGTCACACACACCTCCACCCCACACACTGGTCACACACACCTCCACCACACACACTGGTCATTCACACCTCCATCCCACACACTGGTCATACACACCCCCACCCCACACACTGGTCATACACACCCCCACCCCACACACTGGTCTTACACACCTCCCCACCCCACACACTGGTCATACACACTCCCACCACACACACTGGTCATATACACCTCCATCCCACACACTGGTCATACACACCCTACCCCACACACTGGTCTTACACACCTCCAACCCACACACTGGTCATACACACCTCCACCCCACACACTGGTCATACACCCCCCCCACCTCACACACTGGTCATACACACCCCCACCCCACACATTGGTCATACACACCCCCACTCCAGACACTGGTCATACACACCCCCACTCCAGACACTGGTCATACACATCCAATCCCCCATACACTGGTCATACACACCCCCACCCCACACACTGGTCATACACATCCAATCTCCCTTACACTGGCCATACACCCCACCACCCCACCCCACACACTGATCATACACACATCCACCCCACACACTGGTCACACACACATCCACCCCACACACTAGTCACACACACCTACACCCCACACACTGGTCATACACCCTCCCACCCCACACACTGGTCATACACACCCCCACCCCACACACTGGTTATACACACCTCCATCCCAAACACTGGTAATACACACCCCCACCGCACACACTGATCATACACACCTCCACCCCACACACTGGTCATACACACTTCCACCCCACACACTGGTCATACACACCCCCACCCCACACACTGGTCATACACACTTCCACCCCACACACTGGTCATACACACCCCCACCCCACACACTGGTCATTCACACCTCCACCCAACACACTGGTCACACACACCTCCACCCCACACACTGGTCATACACACCCCCACCCCACACACTGGTCACACACACCTCCATCCCAAACACTGGTCATACACACCCCCACCACACACACTGGTCATACACACCCCCACCCCACTTACTGGTCATACACTCCACCACCCCACACACTGGTCATACACACCCCCACCCCACACACTGGTCATACACCCCCCTACACACTGTTCATACACACCCCCACCCCACACACTGGTCACACATACCTCCACCCCACACACTGGTCACACACACCTCCACACCATACACTGGTCATTCACACCTCCATCCCACACACTGGTCATACACACCCCCACCCCACACACTGGTCATACACACCCCCACCCCACACACTGGTCTTACACAAGCCCACCCCACACACTGGTCTTACACACCTCCCCACCCCACACACTGGTCATACACACTCCAACCCCACACACACACTGGTCATACACACTCCCACCCCACACACTGGTCTTACACAGCCCCACCCCACACACTGGTCATACACACCCCCACCCCACACACTGGTCATACACACCCCCACCCTACACACTGGTCATACACACCCCCACCCCACACACTGGTCATACACACCCCCACCCCACACACTGGTCATACACACCCTCACCCCACACACTTGTCATACACACCCCCACCCCACACACTGGTCATACACACCCCCACCCCACACACTGGTCATTCACATCCAATCCCCCATACACTGGTCATACACACCCCCACCACACACACTTGTCATACACACCCCCACCCCACACACTGGTCATACACACCCCCACCCCACACACTGGTCATACACATCCAAACCCCCATACACTGGTCATACACACCCCATCCCACACACTGGTCATACACACCCCCACCCCACACACTGGTCATATACACCCCCACCCCACACACTGGTCATATACACCTCCACCCCACACACTGGTCATACACACCCCACCCCACACACTGGTCATACACACCTCCACCCCACACACTGGTCATACACACCTCCACCCCACACACTGGTCATACACCCCCCCACCTCACACACTGGTCATACACACCCCCACTCCAGACACTGGTCATACACACCCCCACTCCAGACACTGGTCATACACATCCAATCCCCCATACACTGGCCATACACACCCCCAATCCCACACACTGGTCATACACATCCAATCTCTCATACACTGGCCATACACCCCCCACCCCACCCCACACACTGATCATACACACATCCACCCCACACACTGGTCACACACACATCCACCCCAAACACTGGTCACACACACCTCCACCCCACACACTGGTCATACACACTCCCACCCCACACACTGGTCATACACACTCCCACCCCACACACTGGTCATACACACCCCCACCCCACACACTGGTCATTCACACCTCCACCCCATACACTGGCCATACACCCCCCCACCCCACCCCACACACTGATCATACACACATCCACCCCACACACTGGTCACACACACCTCCACCCCACATACTGGTCATTCACACCTCCACCCCACACACTGGTCATACACTCCCCCCACCCCACACACTGGTCATTCACACCTCCACCCCACACACTGGTCACACACACCTCCACCCCACACACTGGTAATTCACACCTCCACCCCACACACTGGTCATACACACCCCCACCCCACACACTGGTCATACACACTCCCACCCCACACACTGGTCATTCACACCTCCACCCCACACACTGGTCACACACACCTCCATCCCACACACTGGTCATACACACCCCCACCCCACACACTGGTCATTCACACCTCCACCCCACACACTGGTCACACACACCTCCATCCCACACACTGGTCATACACTCCCCCCCACACACTGGTCATACACACCCCCACCCCACACACTGGTCTTACACACCCCCACCCCACACACTGGTCATACACACTCCCACCCCACACACTGGTCTTACACACCCCCACCCCACACACTGGTCTTACACACCCCCACCCCACACACTGGTCATACACACCCCCACCCCACACACTGGTCATTCACACCCCCACCCCACACACTGGTCACACACACCTCCACCCCACACACTGGTCATACACTCCCCCCACCCCACACACTGGTCATTCACACCTCCACCCCACACACTGGTCATACACTCCCCCCACCCCACACACTGATCATACACACCTCCACCCCACACACTGGTCATACACACTCCCACCCCACACACTGATCATTCACACCTCCACCCCACACACTGGTCACACACACCTCCACCCCACACACTGGTCACACACACCCCCACCCCACACACTGGTCACACACACCTCCACCCCACACACTGGTCACACACACCTCCACCCCACACACTGCTCATAAACACCCCCACCCCACACACTGATCATACACACCTCCACCCCACACACTGGTCATACACACTCCCACCCCACACACTGGTCATTCACACCTCTACCCCACACACTGGTCAGACACACCCCCACCCCACACACTGGTCAGACACACCCCCACCCCACACACTGGTCACACACACCTCCACCCCACACACTGGTCACACACACCTCCACCCCACACACTGGTCATTCACACCTCCATCCCACACACTGGTCATACACACCCCCACCCCACACACTGGTCTTACACACCTCCCCACCCCACACACTGGTCATACACACTCCCACCCCACACACTGGTCATATACACCTCCATCCCACACACTGGTCATACACACCCCACCCCACACACTGGTCATACACACCTCCAACCCACACACTGGTCATACACACCTCCACCCCACACACTGGTCATACACCCCCCCACCTCACACACTGGTCATACACACCCCCACCCCACACATTGGTCACACACACCCCCACTCCAGACACTGGTCATACTCACCCCCACTCCAGACACTGGTCATACACATCCAATCCCCCATACACTGGTCATACACACCCCAACCCCACACACTGATCATACACACATCCACCCCACACACTAGTCACACACACCTACACCCCACACACTTGTCATACACACCCCCACCCCACACACTGGTCATACACACCCCCACCCCACACACTGGTCATTCACATCCAATCCCCCATTCACTGGTCATACACACCCCCACCACACACACTTGTCATACACACTCCCACCCCACACACTGGTCATACACACCCCCACCCCACACACTGGTCATACACATCCAAACCCCGATACACTGGTCATACACACCCATCCCACACACTGGTCATACACACCCCAACCCCACACACTGGTCATATACACCTCCACCCCACACACTGGTCATACACACCCCACCCCACACACTGGTCATACACACCTCCACCCCACACACTGGTCATACACACCTCCACCCCACACACTGGTCATACACCCCCCCACCTCACACACTGGTCATACACACCCCCACTCCAGACACTGGTCATACACACCCCCACTCCAGACACTGGTCATACACATCCAATCCCCCATACACTGGCCATACACACCCCCATCCCACACACTGGTCATACACATCCAATCTCCCATACACTGGCCATACACCCCCCCACCCCACCCCACACACTGATCATACACACATCCACCCCACACACTGGTCACACACACATCCACCCCAAACACTGGTCACACACACCTCCACCCCACACACTGGTCATACACACTGCCACCCCACACACTGGTCATACACACTCCCACCCCACACACTGGTCATACACACCCCCACCCCACACACTGGTTATTCACACCTCCACCCCATACACTGGCCATACACCCCCCCACCCCACCCCACACACTGATCATACACACATCCACCCCACACACTGGTCACACACACATCCACCCCACTCACTGGTCACACACACCTCCACCCCACATACTGGTCATTCACACCTCCACCCCACACACTGGTCATACACTCCCCCCACCCCACACACTGGTCATACACACCTCCACCCCACACTCTGGTCACACACACCTCCACCCCACACACTGGTCATACACACGTCCACCCCACACACTAGTCATTCACACCTCCACCCCACACACTGGTCACACACACCTCCACCCCACACACTGGTCATTCACACCTCCACCCCACACACTGGTCATACACACCCCCCCCCACACACTGGTCATACACACTCCCACCCCACACACTGGTCATTCACACCTCCACCCCACACACTGGTCACACACACCTCCATCCCACACACTGGTCGTACACACCCCCACCCCACACACTGGTCATTCACACCTCCACCCCACACACTGGTCACACACACCTCCATCCCACACACTGGTCATACACTCCCCCCCACACACTGGTCATACACACCCCCACCCCACACACTGGTCTTACACACCCCCACCCCACACACTGGTCATACACACTCCCACCCTACACACTGGTCTTACACACTCCCACCCCCACACTGGTCATTCACACCTCCACCCCACACACTGGTCATTCACACCTCCACCCCACACACTGGTCACACACACATCCACCCCACACACTGGTCATACACTCCCCTTTCCACACACACTGGTCATTCACACCTCCACCCCACACACTGGTCATACACTCCCCCCACCCCACACACTGGTCATACACACCTCCACCCCACACACTGGTCATACACACTCCCACCCCACACACTGGTCATTCACACCTCCACCCCACACACTGGTCACACACACCTCCACCCCACACACTGGTCATACACACCCCCACCCCACACACTGGTCATTCACACCCCCACCCCACACACTGGTCACACACACCTCCACCCCACACACTGGTCATACACTCCCCCCACCCCACACACTGGTCATTCACACCTCCACCCCACACACTGGTCATACACTCCCCCCACCCCACACACTGATCATACACACCTCCACCCCACACACTGGTCATACACACTCCCACCCCACACAATGGTCATTTACACCTCCACCCCACACACTGGTCACACACACCTCCACCCCACACACTGGTCACACACACCCCCACCCCACACACTGGTCACACACACCTCCACCCCACACACTGGTCACACACACCTCCACCCCACACACTGCTCATACACACCCCCACCCCACACATTGATCATACACACCTCCACCCCACACACTGCTCATACACACTCCCACCCCACACACTGGTCATTCACACCTCTACCCCACACACTGGTCACACACACCTCCACCCCACACACTGGTCACACACACCTCCATCCCACACACTGGTCATACACACCCCCACCCCACACACTGGTCACACACACCCCCACCCCACACACTGGTCACACACACCTCCACCCCACACACTGGTCACACACACCTCCACCACACACACTGGTCATTCACACCTCCATCCCACACACTGGTCATACACACCCCCACCCCACACACTGGTCATACACACCCCCACCCCACACACTGGTCTTACACACCTCCCCACCCCACACACTGGTCATACACACTCCCACCACACACACTGGTCATATACACCTCCATCCCACACACTGGTCATACACACCCTACCCCACACACTGGTCTTACACACCTCCAACCCACACACTGGTCATACACACCTCCACCCCACACACTGGTCATACACCCCCCCCACCTCACACACTGGTCATACACACCCCCACCCCACACATTGGTCATACACACCCCCACTCCAGACACTGGTCATACACACCCCCACTCCAGACACTGGTCATACACATCCAATCCCCCATACACTGGTCATACACACCCCCACCCCACACACTGGTCATACACATCCAATCTCCCTTACACTGGCCATACACCCCACCACCCCACCCCACACACTGATCATACACACATCCACCCCACACACTGGTCACACACACATCCACCCCACACACTAGTCACACACACCTACACCCCACACACTGGTCATACACCCTCCCACCCCACACACTGGTCATACACACCCCCACCCCACACACTGGTTATACACACCTCCATCCCAAACACTGGTAATACACACCCCCACCGCACACACTGATCATACACACCTCCACCCCACACACTGGTCATACACACTTCCACCCCACACACTGGTCATACACACCCCCACCCCACACACTGGTCATACACACCCCCACCCCACACACTGGTCATACACACTTCCACCCCACACACTGGTCATACACACCCCCACCCCACACACTGGTCATTCACACCTCCACCCAACACACTGGTCACACACACCTCCACCCCACACACTGGTCATACACACCCCCACCCCACACACTGGTCACACACACCTCCATCCCAAACACTGGTCATACACACCCCCACCACACACACTGGTCATACACACCCCCACCCCACTTACTGGTCATACACTCCACCACCCCACACACTGGTCATACACACCCCCACCCCACACACTGGTCA